>NC_026008.2:8082169-8173931 GCF_000442705.2 Elaeis guineensis | reverse complement strand
AGCTTTAAGAAATCAGACTGGTATTGGGTGCCAACTCAATGGTAAATTCAATTTCTCTGTCTGGTGGTAGTCCGACTAAATCATCAATGAATACATCCAAAAATTTATTTACGATAGGAATATCCTATAACTTCAATTCATCATGTTCTTTATTCTTTATTGATACTAGGTAACCTCTACATCCCTTTCTTAACATCTATCTAGCTTGCACAAATGAAATAATACGTGGAGGGGTGGTTCCTGTACTTCCATCAAAACTGAATGTTAATTCTTCCGGTATGTGAAAATTCACTCTCTTTCCATGACAATCCATAGAGGCATGATAAGTAGCAAGCCAATCCATTCCTAGAATGACATCGAAATCATGCATATCTAGGACCACCAAATCTATCGGTAATTCTCTTTCTCCTATTCTGATACTACATGACTTGCACACACTTTCGGTACTTAGAATACCACCTGCTGGTGTCTCAACATATAATTTGGTTTTCATAGGTTCACATACTATATCATGTTGTCTAATAAAAGTAGTGGATATAAAGGAGTGTGTAGCACCATAATCAAACAAAACTGAAGCATGAATACCAGATACAGGAATGGTACCTATCACCACAGCATTAGAGGCCTGAGCATCCTGTTGTGTGAGTGTATAGATCCTTCCTTGAGTTTTTGGCCTTTGACCTCCGTCCTTTGTTTGTGTGGGTCTATTTTTATCTATCTGGGGGCAATCTGCAATCTTGTGTCCTTTCTGTCCACATCTAAAACACGAACCAGTATTCCATGGGCAATTAGAAGACTCATGCTCTCTTCGGCCACATCTCGAACATCTAGCTGCCTCATTCTCATGATTCTTATCAATTGCTGGCTTCTTTGTTGGACTCTTATTGTTCTAATTTCGTCCTTGAGTTCCATCAAACCTATTTCTCTTCTTCTGATTCCGTTCTCGCTCCGCATGAGCTTCATTAACTTCCCTCTCAATTATTAGAGCTTTATTCACAACTGAGGCATAAGTAGTTAGCTCATAGGGTATAACTTGTTTTCTAATTTCTATCTTCAGTCTCATTTCAAATTTATGTACTCTTTCTTGTTCAATCTCAACTAATCTTGGAACAAACTTGGCTAACTCCGTGAATTTAGCTTCATATTCTGCAACAGATCTGTTTTCCTGTTTCAGATGAATGAACTCCTGCTCTTTCTATATTCTGACACTTCGAGGGAAGTACTTGTCAAAGAATTCATCTCAGAATCTCTCCCAAGTGAGTGGTATCCTATCGTGCTCATATTTTTGTTCCAGTATACGCCACCAGTTGTATGCTCGCCTTGTAACAGATATGCTGTGAAGTGGATCTTCTCTTCATCTTGGCATTCTTGCACGGCGAATGCCTTCTCCATTTTCATAATCCAGTTATCTACTTCCAGTGGCTCGATGGTCCCTTTGAAGGCTGGAGGGGATAGCTTCTTAAATTCGACGATATTGTTTCTCTGCATCAGATGTTCTCCATGTCCAGGTGTTGGTGGAAAATGCTGACGGTGCTGTGCATGTTGTTGTTGAAGTAACTGTTGCTGTGTTTGAACTACTCCGATCAGAGTTTGCATTAGTTGAGTCATGTTCAGCTCCTCCTGTACTGTCGGAGTTGAACTACTCCTACTGAGTTGTGCCGCTATTTAATTGGGGAGTGTTATCGCCAAGTGGATTTGATGTCCCTCCTATCGCTCCTTGAGTATTCTTCACTCGTCGTGGAGGCATATTGACCTATGATAGATTTGAGATAATAACTTATCCTTAATAAGGTTATAACTTACTTGTGACAGGTCAAATCATAATCATCATAACTAACCTTTCAATTTCCTAATATCTACCCATCACTCACTCACTCTATTCTACATGTCTCTATCTATCTACTTAGGCTCTGATACCATATTAATTGTCACGCCCCCGACCCGAGATTTGAATCAAGGGTCATGGCAACCGCCGCATACTCATAGAAAACTTTTTCCATAAGCATGCAAGGCATCTCATCATGATATCTTACACATAAAGTTCAATAATTTTCTAATTTTTAATAAATCAAACTTTATTTCAAATAACAAATCAAAACTCAGTGTCCAAAAGAAAAATAATTATCTGTCAAAGTCAACACTAAAAAAATAAAGGTCTTGAATCAATTCTAAGAAAATCCTAAATCAATGAGCTAACTCCATCTCTAATTGCTCTCCCAACCGAAATCCCGCATCACAGTTAATTTTCTGGATCTGTAAGAAAAATATAAAACTCATCATGAGCTAAACAGCTCAGTAAGCAGTGTATACCTTTAACTGAATAAATCAGGCAAATAATACTATACATATCGATTTACTGATAATAACAAAATCAATATGTAGTTTCATGAAATCATAATCATACTATCAATCATATAAAATTCAATTCATCGTGATTTTAAATTATGCTTTTCATCTTAAATTCATCAATTTCTTAAGTTCTTCTTACCAACCATGACTATGACCACATTATCCCTGTGGCAGGGTCATAATACCGCGTATCTGCTTGCGGTGGGCTGCGAATCATCTGGCAGCCAAGTCCTTTGGAACCGCTGGTCTCGCTGGCGGTTTGTCGCTGGTCTCTCTGGCGACATGTCGCTGGTCTCGCTGGCGACATAAATCCTCAGGACAGTCAATTGCCAACGTATATGCCCCCATTGACGGGGTCTTCAACACAGTCAGGTTGTCAATTTCATATTATCTTTCAATTTATATATTATTTTTAAAAATAATATAAATAAATAATATTCGAGTCAAGTCAATCATATCATTCTTTGAGATCATACATCATCATAATAATTGTTCAACAAATAACTTCAATCATAAATAATTTTCTACAATTAACTTTAATTATAAATAATTTCAACAATTATTTCAATAAATAATTTCAATCACAAGCATGCATAAATTTATTTAATTCAAAATTTATAATTTATCAGATAAATTTAATAAAAGTAAACACTACTTATCTCAAAAGAAAATCTAAACTAGAAATTCTAGAAATTTTGAAAATCTTTCTCTGAACCTGATACATCAAATATCATATTTTTAATCAAAATTTCATCGAATTAAACATAATTAAAATTATTAAAATCTAATGTCCCCACAAGGATCAACTTGACGACAGCATCCAAAATTTTCGAACTAATCCATGGACACCCTAATTATATTTATTTATTTTTATTTTATTTTATTTTTTTTTATTTTTATTTTTTAATTAATTCCATAAATCCTAAAAATCTAAAAGAGAGAGAGAGGGAGAGAGAAAGTTTCTCTCTCCCTTTTTTTTTTCTTTTTCTTCTTTTTTTCTTCTTTTCTTTTTCTTTTCTTTTTCTTCTTTTTCTTTTCTTTTTCTTCTTTTTCTTCTTTTCTTTTTCTTTTCTTTTTCTTTTTTTTTTCTTCTCAGCTCCCTCCACGTCGGAACAGAGGACCGGCGTCCCCTCCTTTTGTCGGGCCATTCAGGCTGTGGCCACCACGACAGAGACCGGCAGCAGAGGGGGGCCACTCCCCCGATTACGGAGGAGCATGGCCGGTGGTCGATTGCGATCGCCAGCACCAAAAAATCCAAGAGAAAAGAGGCCAAAATAGGGGTCTCTTTTCCGATCGAAAATCGATGACACCCATCACCGGTAGCCTCGTGCAAAGGTATGGAAAGAAAGGGAAGGAAGAGAGGAAGGGGAGGAAGACTCACCTCGGCCTCCGGTGACCCCACTGGCGATCAATCACGGCAAGAATCAAAACGGTGTCCACGGCTCTGATCGAGAAAAACAGGGAGAAATAGAGAGGAAGGGGGCCGATGTTGGGTTTCTAGGGAAAGGGGGGGTCTTCTTATAGAGGGCCCTAGGAGTTTGAGAGGTCCTAGGACTCCTAATTTGCCCGGATCTCACCGGAGAAGAAGACTCCTATCGGGAGTCTTCTTCTCGATTTTTCTTCTGTTTTTTTTTTTTTTGGGCTTGGGTCTTGCTGGATTGGGCTTGGGTTTGGGCTATGACACTATCAATTCAAATAACATAGTGAGAGAATCTTTAAATTAAAATCTATATCTTTATGCTTAATCAATTCATATACTAAGTGAGTTTTGATTTTTTTTTTGTAGTTATGGCCACCACTTTGTCACTCTAATCACTATTAGATAGTGATAAACTGATGGGATCAAATTTTGATAGCTGGTATCGAAAGCTCAAAATTATCTAAGAGCACGAATAGATCTTGTATGTGTTGATAGATCCGACACCCGAGGAGCCAGCTCCGAACACACGTAGCACGGTCAGAGACACTTACCAGAAGTGGCTCAACGATCGAACTATGGTTCATTATATTATGCTGGCAGCAATGAATGATGAGTTCAGCCATCATTTCAAGAATGCTCTGCCATAGAATATATTGTAAATATTGAACGAGTCCTTTGGTACACCCGATGATGTTGAGAGGCACTAGACTAGTTGTGCCATCTTCAATACTCGAATGAGGGAAGGAGCATCAGTCACTGATCATGTATTGTACATGATCGAGATGATTGAGGGCCTAAGCAAGCTTGACTTTCCCCTGCATGAGTAATTGGAGAAAGATGCTATTCTAAACTCTCTACCCAAGTTCTACCTCCCTTTCTTAACTCATTTTTGAATGACAAAGCCTGCAGTCAACTACCACGATTTGCTAGGGTTGCTGCAGAACTTTGAGAAGGATCGCCAGCTCCATAAGGAGTAAGTGAATATTGTTGGAGGGTCTTCTTCTGGATGTCGACCCTTTAAGAAAGAAAAGAAGAACAAAAAGAAATAAGAAAAGGGTGCAAAGTGCTGGGGCACCCAAGCCTGTCAGACCAAAAAACCAAAGTCCGATTAGAGTTAGGCAGAATGCTTCTACTGCAAGAAGCAGGAGCACTAGAAGAGGAATTATCCTCAATACATTGCCTCCCTAGATCCGAACAGGTTGAGAAAGAAGTAAGTTATTGCTGGACAAGGCAATTATATGATAATGCCTCGTAATTTCTCAATTTATGATTCTACTACCTGGGTATTAGATACCAGAAGTCTTTTTAATATTTATAATTTATTACAGGATCTACAGGTCAGTAGGAGATTTGAAGAAGGTGAAAGGTTCCTTAATGTTGGAGATGGAAGATTAGTTCTAATTCTAGCATTAGGGACTATTAAGCTTGTATTCAAGTCTAATGTAATTGTTCTAAGTGAATATCACTTTTGTTCTTTCTTTTTATTAAATATTATTTCTGTAGGCCTTTTGATTATGTACAATTATAAAATTTTAATAAAAAATAATTTTAATATCATTATGAATGGTGTTAATGTGATGAATGGACAGTTGAACAATGGTATTTATATATTATCACAACCTGTTAGTGTAATGTACACATCCAGCAAAAGTCTTAGAATTAGTGATGTCTCTGATATCTACCTTTGGCATTATAGGTTAGGTCATATTAACAAGAATAGAATAAACAGGTTGACAGAAGAAGAAATCTTCGAAGTCAGTGATTGTGAATCACTTCCAATTTGTGAGTCTTGTCTTCTTGAAAAAATGACCAAGTCACCTTTTACTGAAAAAGATAAGCGAGCTAGTAAAGTTCTGTGTCTAATACATACTGATGTATGTGAATCGATGAACACTAGTGTCAGAGGTGGATATTATTATTTCAAAATATTTATAGCCTATTGAGGTATGGGTACGTCTACTTAATGACACATAAGTCAGAATCATTTGAAATATTCAAATGATTACGTAATGAAGTAGAGAAATAAAATAAAAAGTGTATTAACACTCTTCGATCCAATCGAGAAAGAGAATATCTCTCTAGTGAGTTTTTGACATACTTAGAAAAGAATGAGATTCTCTCACAATGGACCTCTCCTGAAATACCACAGCATAATGGTGTATCAGAAAGGAAGAATCGAACCCTGTTAGACATGGTTCGATCCATGATGGACTTTACAAACCTATCGATTTTCTTTTGAGGATATGCACTCGAGTTAGCTTGTTATATTTTAAATAAAATTTTGAGTAAGTCTGTAAGTAAAACACCACATGAGATGTGGATTGGGCGTAATTCAACACTCTCTCACCTTAGGATTTGGAGATGTCCGGCTTAAGTCAAACATTTAAAAACTGACAAGCTTGGACCTAGGTCTGACAAGTGTCTATTTGTAGGGTATCCAAAAGAAACCAAGACATATTACTTCTACCTTGCTGATGAATAGAAGGTGTTCGTCAGCAATAGGATAATCTTTTTAGAAAAGGAGTTCCTTGGTAAAGGAGCTAATGCCTCAAAGATTGAACTTGATGAAATTCGATTGGTAGAAGAACTGACACAATCTAGTAAACCCATAGAGTTGGATTTGATTAGATCAAATTTGAAACCTATTGTAAAAATATCTTTAAGAAGATCCGATAGAGTACTACGTCAATCAAATAGATACTATGGTTTCTTAGTCTGGGATGGGGATCCAGTTGAACTCGATGAGAACAATGAGGATCCGATCACCTATATGGATGCGATGTAGAGGTTTGACTCCAATAAATGGCTGGAAGTCATGAAATCTAAAATAGAATCCATGAAAGTCAATAATGTATGGATATTGATTGACCCACCTGAAGGGATAAAATTCATAGGGTGTAAATGGATCTTCAAAAGGAAGAGGGGCACAAACGGAAAGGTAGAGACCTATAAAGCCCATCTGGTTGTCAAGGATTATTGTCAACATTATGGTATTGACTATGATGTGATATTTTCTTCTGTGATAATGCTCAAGTCTATTCGGATCATGCTTGCAATTGCAGCACATCTGAACTATGAAATCTGGTAAATAGATATGAAAACAGCCTTCCTAAATGAAGAGCTAGAAGAAGAGGTGTATATGATACAACCTAAAAGTTTCATATCCACAGATGAGTTTAAGGTGTGCAAGCTTAGAGATCCATCTATGGACTTAAGCAGACATCTCGGAGTTGGAACATGTGTTTTGACCAAGTGATCAGAACGTATGGCTTCATTAAATATGGAGAGGAACCCTATATATACAAATGGGTTAATAACTCTGTGATAATATTTTTTGTTTTGTATATCGATGACAATCTCCTAATTGGGAATGACATCCTGCATTATAAGGAATAAAAGTTTGATTGTCATCATAGTTCTCCACGAAGGACTTAGAAGAAGCATCCTTCATCCTTGGGATGAAGATCTATAGAGATAGATTTAAAAAGTTACTTGGATTATTTCAGTCGATGTACATTAATATTGTGCTGAAAAGGTTCAGCATTGAGAATTTCAAGAAAGGCTATCTTTCGATAGGCCAAGAAATTTCTCTCTCGAAGAGTGATTGTCCAACAACTCCTCAAGAGAGAGAGCATATGAGTAAAATTTCATATGCTACGATAGTAGGATCTATTATATATGCCATAACATGTATGCAATCGGACATGACATACTCACTAGGAGTAGTGAGAAAATACAAGTCCGATCTAGGTGAGAATCACTGGAAGGTCGTAAAGACCATCCTTAAGTATTTGAGAAATACTAAGGATTAGTGGCTTATCTATGGAGAATCTGACTTAAAACTTGTGAAGTTTACAGACTTCAATTTTTAGTCAGATCATGATGACAGCAAGAGTGTATCGGGATATATTTATATCCTGAATGATAGAGCAATCTGCTGAAAAAGTTTCAAACAGCACACTATGGCCAACTCTACTTGCGAGGTAGAATATATCGCAGCATCTAATGCTGCAAAGAAAGCTGTGTGGTTACAAAAGTTCATCAATAAGCTCGGAGTGGCACCCTCTCTTGATGGCCCCATCTTATTGTACTACGACAACACTAGCACCTTGCTCAAGCAAAGAAATCGAAGTCACATCAGCGGATCAAGCATATTCTGTGCCATTACCACCTGGTCCGAGAGATTGTGGATCGAGGTGACATCGAGCTTCAAAAGATCGACGGAAAGAAGAACCTAGCTAACCCATTTACTAAAGCCCTCGATGTCAAAGAGTTTGAAGACTACAAATCAAAGATGGATATACGATACTATACCGATTGACTTTAGTCCAAGTGAGAGTTGTTGGAAATTATGTCCCAAAATCAATTATCAGCCTGTTAATGGTTGAGCTTATTATTATAATTCTATATGAATTATTATTTGATTTTTTTCATCACTGTGCACATCTTATTTTGAACTCCTATTATGTGATGAAGTCTTTAGGACTATTTGATTCGATATAGAAGGATATATTGTTTAGTCCTTAAACCTTAAACTCATAACTAAATGATATACTATTATTTGGACGATAGCTATATCAAGTATAGATCGTTGTATACCATGTACGTTAGTTGTCATCTTAACCAAGGTGTGTAAAGACACTGGCATGGCATGCAAGTGAGACGTAGGAGTACATCTCATTGAACGTGATCAATTGCTATGCACTCTACTGTCAAGAGTAGCTCGCGAAGGATATGGGTAT
Source organism: Elaeis guineensis (assembly GCF_000442705.2). Lineage (NCBI taxonomy): Eukaryota > Viridiplantae > Streptophyta > Magnoliopsida > Arecales > Arecaceae > Elaeis > Elaeis guineensis. The sequence goes on along the minus strand of NC_026008.2, from coordinate 8,165,420 downwards.
AAGTATCCCTCCAACCTGAGATCACCATGGTGACTTGCAAGCAACTCATTATGCTTTAGTATCAGATTATTTAAATTTTTAATTCAGTGATGAAAGATTTTTAGGCACAGTCAAGTACTTGTGAAATCGGTGTGTGAGTCAAGATGAAATTGACCCCTCCGAATAAGTAGGAGTTAATGTATCAATGTGTTTCAATTCAGTAAAACCTTAGCCAGGATAATCTATATGATAGATTTTAAAAATTAAAATACAATGTGGATGACCATACCAAGGTTGACAGTTAAACCCTAGGTAACTTTGAGCATTTGGTTCAAAGAGATGAATTATATGGTAACCATATGCCAATAGATTCTCGAATGATGCTTTACAATCTTTCGACCTATCCGGACGTCGGGTATCATTCCTAGATGGTCACTTTGATTAATATAGAAAGATTATTCTTATACTACCAACTTAGATTTAAACCTATAAGGTCACACTCAAAAGATATTTCTGACTAATCATATGGCTGATCAACGACTAAGAATCGTTCTAGGATAAAATAGTCAATTCGATTGATGATTAATCCTATGCAAAAGATATAATAAATTAATTCACTAATTGTTGATAAATTATAAAAAAATTGATTAGTAAATAGATTACTAATTAATTAAATTTGATTGAGCATTGAGTTTTGGATCAAATCTAATTGAATTGGATTCAATTTGATTTGATCCGATTAGGTTATGAGATGACCAAATCGCTAAGGATGTTCGATTCCTGATATGATCAGGATTTGAGCTCGATTAATTTTTAATTTGATTAAAATTTAATCAAAATTATTTACTACTTAATTAGATTAGATTTAGTGGTCCAATTGGATTTAACCTAATTTGGTTGGATTAAGAATCTAACTGGATGAGAAAATAATTTGAATTTGAATCTCTTGCACCTCCTTTCTCTATGCTCTCTTATTCTTCACATGAGAAATATTTTTATATAATTTTTTTATACTCAAAAGCATTTTCTATATCCTCATCTAATTTATTTTTAATTAAAAATTAGTTTATTTAAATTTGAGTTTAAATGGATTTGAATTTGAATAAAAACCTAGAGTTCAAATTGAGTTAGACTCTCCTCTTCATGCCACCACCTTTCTCCACGCATAAAGTATTTTTGCATGAGATTTTTTGCACCATTCTGATGTTGATCGATCCCTCTCTGAGTTTTTAAGATGAGGATAAAGTTTGATTCAAAATTTAATTCAAATTTGATTTGAATTGATGATAAGGATCAATTAATATTTGAATTCGAACCGAAACTACCTCTTTCTTATCCTTATATTCTATGGGACGCCAACCTTAAAAGGGGATCAATTTTGTACAAGATGAAGAGTGATTTTTAGTGTGAGAAACTTGAGAGTGGGGACATGAAAGGTTGAGAGTGGGTTGGGCTTCCGTGTGTGAGAAACAGAGGAAGTGTTTTTCCTCTCGGGCGTGAGCTGTGGGTTCTAAGGTTTCAACTCTAGATTTTATGAAAAGAAAATATAAGAGTGAGTCTTATCCAATCTTTCACACTACCACCTCCTCGTAAAGCTTCATCTTCTAATCTGGAGGAGTCCAGGAGATCCAAAGAAAGGAGCTTGGATCAGCCATCCAGAGCCTTCGATGTGAGCTAGCACTCTCGTGAAGGAAGATCTGATCAGGGCTTCGAGTGGATGATCTGTAGAGGCTGGATGACCTATGCGACTGCTCGGTATCAGTGATAGATTCATACCATACCTATCAGTAGTAGAGATCATCGACCCATGAAAAGGTGATGAGTTCTGAACTCAACCAATATGATCTAAAGGTTAGATCAGATTTAGGGCATCGATGTGATCGATGCAGTTTTTTATTTTATATCATATTTTTTATATAAATTTTTTATGTCATAGATTCTTAATGGTAGTTTAGATCTGATCTAAGATATGTTTAAAAAATTAAAATATTTAATCTTTTATTATTTCACTGTAAAATTTTAAAAATACATGCTTGGAACTATCCGTTTTTTCTTCACTCCAAGCCCGATCTATCATCCCCTCTGACTTTTCTTCCAAAGCCAGATCTAGTTCCTACTGAACCAACAGATCTTCCACTCTTATCTGCTGCATCGAGAAGTTTTTCTTCTTATCAAATTTTTCAAAATCAATCTTCAGCCCACTTCTTATGATGTCTCAACACCACAACCACAAACAATGTATATCTGATTAAGAAAAGATACCTTTGATAGGAAACTTCAAATCCTAACATCTCCTTCCTTCTCCACTCTCCATCTGGCTCTAATACCAATTATTGTGTAATTTTTTCAGATCATAAAAACTCAAGAACACTAGCAAACCACACATGAAAAAGGTGGCACTAGGGTTTTGCTTGAGAAGGAAACGCCTCCCTTCTTTCAATCTTTGGAAGTGACGGCTAGGGTTTGCTCTCCTTCTATGATGGCGTGCAACCAAAGAGAAAAGAGAAAATAAGGGTTTCAAGAAAAATGGATTTGATTCATTCCACAATATTATAGGTTACACATATATATAGCCTATACAATGGGTCAAAATCCAAACCTTAAAACTCCCTAAACTAATCCAAATGCACTCACCCAAACTCATGTACGCCCATAGTCTGATCATGCACTCACCCCTTGAGTTAGTCTCCTTGAGATCCATCAAATCAGGTCTTAAGACCCTAGGATCAAAAATTCGATTTTAGATCCAAATAGAAATCCTGCACATATATTTTCGCAACTCGAGTCGACTCAGTCAGAGCTTGAGTCGACTCGACCATACTCGAGTCAGCTCAATCGAGTCTCGGGTTGGCTCAACTGCATGCCACCAACGTGCCACAAAATACTACTCTCTATTTGGATTTCGAGCCGGCTCTCTCAGGGGTCCGAGCCGGTTCGAGCTAATCTGAGTTGACTCCTCCTAGTGCCGAATCGACTCCTCTACGGGAAAAAGCCCTTTGCTTGATTTTTTGCACCATCTTACACCCCAAATATCTAGAGTCCCAACCAAGCTTCTCAAAGTCCTCACCAGCCCAAATCTCAAGCCTATGGAAGCTGTGCTCCCCCTCCACCCTAGGACCGCTCCTATCCTAGCGAACCTGGAGTTTATCGCACCGACTCCGCCTGTGGTCATCTCTAAGGCTATGGGGGCACCACAGAATCTCTACATATTCTTGACTAGGACCTTCCTGCACTACTAGCCTATCCGACCCCTGATCAAAGGGATACCTACGAGAGGTGGTTGGACGATGACAATAAGGCAAGGTGCTATGTGCTGGAGTCTATGTCCAATGAGCTCCAATGCCAGCATGAGGATATGAAAACTATCAGGAGCATGTTAGCCCACCTACAGAGTTATTCGGTAAGTAGAGTCACACAGCTCACTATGAAGTATCTAAGAGACTCTTCAAGATGAAAATGCATGATGGGCAGTCAGTTCATGAGCATTGTTTGATAATGATCAAGAACTTTGAGGAGCTTGGGATGTCCATGGATAAAGAGATGCAGATTGATTTGATTCTGCAATCTCTTACTGATTCATATGTGTAGTTTATAGTCAACTACCATATGAATAAAATTGATTGCACTAAGGTTGAATTGCTCTATATGTTAGTGACTACAGAAGGCACCTTGAAGAGTTCAAGGGGCACGGTTCTAGCTGTGAAGCAAACTTTTTTTTCAAGAGAAAGTCTACTGGAAACAAAAAGAAGTTCGTGAAGAAGCAAAAGGTGGAGAACAGGCCAATAAAGAAGATTCCTAAGAAAAAGGGCATAGAGAGAGAAAATTAATTCGACTGTAAAAGGAATGGCCATTAGAAGAGGAACTATCCTGACTACTGATAAGCCTGAAGAACAAGAAGGATGGTACACCTTCTGACTTGTTATTGAAGCTAACCTTACGAATTCTTCTATTCCCAATTGGGTTATAGACTCTGATTTAAGTACTCATTTGTTCACTTCTATATAGAATCTTGAGCATAGTAGAAGATTGAGGGATGGAGAGATGATCCTATAAGTCAAAAATGGAGCAAGAGTTGCTACTATGACTGTGGGGACATACCATCTGTGACTACCATCAGGATTTAGTTTAATTCTTAGGAACTATTATTTTGTACCTGTAGCTAGTAAAAATTTGATTTTTAGGTCTTATTTAGTGTAGGATAACTATATAATTAGTTTTCATAAGGACTACTGCACCATTTATTTTGAAAATAAAATGATTGGAAGTGGTTTCTTGATTAACAGTCTCTATCAGTTACATGTTAATGTTTCTGTGAATATAATCGAGCAGGATGTGAATGCCATAGGAACTAAATAACCTAGAGATGATATTAACCTTAAGTATTTGTGGTACCTTAGGCTAGGTCATATAGGAGAAGAAAGGATCAATATATTGGAGAAAGATGAGCTCTTAGGCTCATTGACCTTTGGATCTTATCCAATCTATGAGTCCTATCTTCAAGAAAAAATGATCAAGCTTTCCCTTCATGGGATAAAAAAAAAGGACCACTGAGATACTTACACTGGTACACACTGATGTGTGTGATCTATTTGATGTGATACACAAAGAAGGTTATCATTAGTTCATTACCTTTATCTATGATTACTCATGGTATGGGTTTGTATATTTAATGAGACACAATCTGAAGCCTTTGAAAGGTTCAAAAAATTTAGGAATGAAGTAGAAAAGCAAACTGAAAAATCTCTTAAGGTTCTTCAATCAGATAGAGGAGGTGAATACCTTAGTAAAAACTTTCTCAGTTATCTCAAAGAATATAGCATAGTCTCATAATGGACTCCATTTAGAATGTTTCAACTCAATGGAGTTTTAGAATAGAAAAATCGAATCCTATTGGATAAGGTTCAATCCATGATAAGCTTCACAAACTTTTCTTCATTTCTTTGGGGATATAGTTTATTAACAACAAATTATGTGTTGAATAGAGTTTCTTCTAAAATCATTCCTATCATATCGTATGAGATATGGCATGATAAGAAATCAAGTCTGGATCATCTTAAAATTTAGGGTTGTCCGACCCATGTCAAGAGACAATAGGTGGACAAGTTAGATGCCAGGTCTCTTAAGGCTCATTTCATCGAATATCCTAAGGAGTCTTTAGGATATTATTTCTATCTTCTAGAGGATCACAATGTGATTTTGAGCTGACATGCTATCTTTTTTAGAAAATAATTTATTCAAGATGGAGGCATAAGAAGATACACTAAGCTCGAAGAGAAAGTCTTTGAAGAGCAACAAGCTTCAAAACCTGAAGAACCCATTCATATTGAGCCAATACTCATGTCTCCTCCTCCATCTCATAGATATAGTAGAATTTTTTGTCCTCCTGATAAATACATGGATATCATAATAAAGGATATAGAGAAAATGTTCCTCATGAAAAATGAGATTCATGTTGATGACCCCAGGACCTATGACGAGGCGACATCAAATATCAACTCTGAGAAATGATTAGAGGTAATGAAGTCAAAGATTGACTCAATATACTCAAAATAGGTCTGGACCTTAGTGAATCCATCAGAAGGTATTGTACCTATCAGGTATAAATGAATCTATAAAAAGAAGATATGATCGGATGGAAAGGTAAAGACCTTTAAGGCAAGACTCATAGTGAAAGGTTATAGTTAATGCAAGCACATTGACTATCAGGATATCTTTTCATCGATGGCCATGCTAAAATCTATTCGAACATTACTTGTTGTTATAGCATATCATGATTATGAGATATGGCAGATGGATGTGAAAACTATTTTTTTGAATGGATATCTTAAGAAAGATATCTACATAGAGTGGCCTTTGGGTTTCACTTTCAGTGATGAAAATCACAAAGTTTGCAAGCTACAAAGGTCTATTTGTAGACTTAAGCAAGCATCTCGGAGTTGAAACACTCATTTTAATGATGTCATCAAATCATTTGATTTCATCAAGAATGAGAAAAAATCATGTGTGTTCAACAAGGTCAGTGAGAGTGCTGTCACTTGCCTCATACTGTACGTGGTGACATACTCCTGATTGAGAATGATATTCTCATGCTGACATCAGTCAAGTTATGGTTGTCTAAGAAATTCTTCATGGAGGACATTGGAGAAGCATCCTTTATTTTGGAGATTAAAGTCTATAGAGATAGATCTAACAGAATGTTAGGACTTTCACAGAGAACGTACAGAGAGGTGGTGCTGAAGAGGTTCAGTATGAAAAATTTCAAAAGGAGACTTATGCCCTTTAGGCATGGAATTCATCTCTCCAAGAAAATATGCCCCAACACATCAAAAGAGATAGAATGCATAAGCAAGATCCTTTATGCTTCGGTCATAGAGAGCCTCATGTATGCCATGCTACGTACACGACCTGATATAGCCCATACTATGAGTGTCATGAGCAGATATCAGTCAAATCTAGATGAAGAGCACTGGACATCTGTGAAATGTATCCTTAAGTACTTGAAAAGAACTAAGGATATATTCTAAATCTTTGGAGGTGGAGAATTGAGGGTGCAGAGATATACTGATTCAGTCTTTATATCTGACATTGATGATCAAAAGTCGATATCGAACAATATATTCTTATGCAATGGTGGTGCTATGAGTTGGAAGAGTTTCAAACAGCCTGTCATTGCAGACTCCACCATGGAAACAAAGTATATCTTTGCATCAGAAGCTGTGAAGGAGGTATTTTGATTCAAAAAATTTATTGCAAAATTGAGTATGATGCCATCAGATGCCATTCCCCTCTATTGTGATAACAATGGTGCCATAGCACTTGTTAAGGAGCTGAGGTCTCATCAAAAGTCCAACCACATCGAGCGATGATTTCACTTAATTTATGATTATCTCAAGAAAAAATACATTGAGATACCGAGAGTAGACACCACGAACAACGTGGCTGACCCACTGACGGAGCTGCTGAGCCAACAAAAGATCGAAGTCCATCTTGAGAAGATGGGACTTAGATTTGTGGCCTATTGGCTTTAGTAAAAGTGGGAGATTATTGAATGTATGTCTTAGAAACCAAGTAGACTGACACATATAATCTTTCTAAGGGTATAGTTTGTAATTTTGACTTAATAATAAAATAAAATTTAGATTATTTATTCATTCATATTATGTAATATGCATATGAATCATCTAATGAATTAATATGATGATGACACATAATCTTAAGAGTTAAAAATTTGAGACATGTGTCATTGGTGGTTAATTCATAAATTACTTTCGATCGAAAGATCATTATGGAGATGGTGATTGACTCAGATAGGATGGTGAAGGGATCACTTTCTTATGAATAAATAAGTCTCAAATCTACAATATAGGGACACTGAGCAAGAGTGCAGATACTTATTAGAGAACAAGAGTGCTGAGCATGACCAACACAAGTAGTCACTTGGATATCTATCTTCTCATCATGACATACTCGATGTTGCAGTAGTGTGAATAGTTCTTTGACCTACAATACCTCGACTATTTACAATAAGGTTGCTGGAGTTTGACTGCATCATAACTCAATCTCCTAGTCATACAGAGCATTAAGGTGTATATTACCTGCGGTAGATTCATTGTAGAAATAAGATGTGCATCTATATAGGATCTATTGATCCTGATAGTTAGGGAGAAGTCCTATGAGGATCATGAAGATGAATTCAAAAGTCCATGGCAATGGCAAGTGTGAATAATGAAAAGAAGTTTCAATAAGGGTTCAATAAGAACTCAGATTGATTGAAACTTACATATGACAAGATCAGATTGACGAGTTATCCATAATCTTAGTCTTGTCGGAACTCACGATAGAAGAACTGGATCACACGGTAACTGCACCTAGAGGTTCATCTATTCAGTTCTGTTGAATTATCATTACATACTACTAGGTGTCATTGGTAGATTGTAAGACCAATTGAGAATTATTTTGATGATCAATAATTCTCAAATTGGCTGAATTGGAAAGATTTCAATTCATTGAAAGAAATTTCAATGATATTGTTGATGAAGATCACAATATATCCTACTACCAGACAGAATTGAATCTATGAGATCACACAATATAAAATTTGATCTAGGATTATACAATTGGGATCATGTGGTTCCAATTGGTTTGGATTTGTAAAATCCTATTGAGTTTAGGAAACCATGCTAGCACATGGTAAACCCAAAATCCTCTTTGGACTTGAATCCCTATGAGATGGAGATTGGACCAAGTCAATTACAAGTATTATGGATAGCCAAAAGTTGATTTTTCATCATTAATTAAGTTGGAAGAAATTAGGTTTGAACCTAGTTGGATTGGATCCATGGGGCACCAACTATTGGCACCCCCTAACCTTTTGCGACTAGGAAAGGGAGAGAAAGATGAGGTGTACACCCCATCTGATTTTGGCACCAAAGAGATCAAGTAGAGTGTTGCTCCAAGAATTAATTTTGATGATCGCAAACCATTTGAAAAGACTACTAATAAGTTTCTTATCTTTGGAGAATGCTTTTGTGATATTTCAGGTAGTCCAAAAGATTAGGTTTGAAAAGCCTCATCAAGTATGCCAAAATTAAAGTTTCTGCAAGTTGGGAAAGTTTTCGAAGCCTTCTGAGAGTGTCCAATTAATTTGAAGTCATTTGAGAATATTTGAAAATATTCTGATAAGTTTCAAACCTTAAATGCATGAAAAATTAGATGGGCACAAAATGTGGCGACCCATTTGGGTCATCCCCTTTACTGGATAGCCGGTATGTTTTATTTGGCTCATAGCATGCAGTAGGATGACCCACTTGGGATGACCCATGCAGTGGGATGATCCCTGAGATCCTGAGATCAAAATAGAAAGCTGAACTTTCTGTCTAGCCAATTGGGACGTCCTATGGGACGTCCCATTTCTGCGAGCACGTGTAATGGCTAGTTTTCAACCCATTTTTGGTACATTTAATACGCATTAAACACTCTCCAATGGCTCTAAATCGATACTAAGATATTCTCAAGTATAAATGGTGATTATAAATGCTCTCTTGAAGTAAAAAATCATAAGTTTTGCAAGCATTCAAAACTCACATCCGAGAAAAATTCAAAAAGTCCTAAAAGAGAGGAAAAAAAGTATTCAATCACCTCACCAACCACTCTCCAACTGCAATCAAGTGTGCAATTCATTGAGGGTGTTCAGCAAAAGCTTCTTTTCCTTAAGTATAGTATTTTATTGCATTTATTGTGTTCATTTAAAAAAATTTTATGCTGAAATTTTTGTACCCTATTTTTCTCATGTTGTATTTGGATTTTTGAGTTTTGGTGTTCTAAAACTCACTTGGATTGATCCGAACCTAAAATCAGATTGTTGAGGGTTGGTTTGTACCCAAAAAATAAGTATTTTTGCTTAGATAGCAAGGATCGGGGTTGTCCGATGTGTTGTATATCTGAAATCTATTTATTGGATTGAATTTTCAAGTAGAGATTTGGGGAGTGGATGTAGGTGCAAGGTTGGCACCAAACCACTATAATTTTTTTGTATTTATTTTGCTTGTATCTCTTGATTTATTCTTTGTGCTTTATACTTGTTTACCTATCATTTGTGTTTGATTTGCAAATCAACTCACTCCACTCAACACTTTAGCACATTACTTAAGTGCACTATCTTAAAAATTTTTAAAAGACCCAATTCACCCCTCCTCTTGAGCTTCATATCTGGACAACAAGTGGTATCAGAGTCTAGTGCTCTAGCCCTTGCTTGATTTAACCATCAAGAGCCAAAGATCTATGGCAGCCCAATTTGGCACGTCCCGAGTCGAGGGGCAATCCACAAACCAACCTCCACTTTTCAATGGGTCAAACTACACCTATTGAAAAGCTCGGATGAGAATTTTTATTTAAGCACTTGACTATAATATGTGGAGTATCATAGTAAATAGATCACACATACCCACTAAATTGATTGATGATGCGTCTCTCCCTAAGTCGGAAGGTGAATGGGATGAATTTGATAAGAAAATGGCTCATCTCAATGCTAAAGTCATGAATATTTTATATTGTACTTTAGATATAAATAAATTTAATCATATTTTCACTTGCAATTTAGCTAAAAAAATTTAAAATAGATTAGAAGTCACACATGAAGGCACAAACCAAGTAAAAGAGTCTAAGATCAATATGCTTGTGCACAACTATGAACCGTTTAAAATGGAACCTGAAAAGTCAATAACTCAAATGTTCACCTGTTTCACTGACATCATAAATGGTTTGAAAAGTCTTGGAAATGTTATCCTAATAGTGATCTTGTGAGAAAAGTGCTCAGGTCTTTACTAAGATCATGGGAGGCAAAGGTCACTGCAATCCAAAAAGCCAAGGATTTAAATATTCTACCATTGGAGGAGCTTTTTGGATCCCTCATGACTCACGAACTGACCATGAAGTAACACTCTGAGGAGGAGACCAGAAGAAAGAAGACTATCGCTCTCAAATTGACAGCTCAAGCAGAAGAAGACACAGAAAAATCAGAGAACAATGAGGAAGATGAGGATTTGGCCCTAATCATCAGGAAATTCAGATGCTTCATGAGGAGAAGGAGATAAGGGACCAAGAGAAAACTACCAGTTAAGGGGGAGCTGAGTAAAAAAAAAAGAAAAGAAACAGCCCATCATTTGTTATGAGTGCAAGAAGTCGGATCACTTCAGATCAGAATGTCCCCAGCTCAAAAAGGGTCAAAAAAAATTCAAGAAGAAAAAAACTATGATGGCTATATGAAGTGACAGTGATGACTCCATCACAAATGAAAAATCTCATGAAGAAGCCAACCTGTGCCTTATAACACATGAAAATGAGGTAACCCTCGAAACTCAAAATAAATTTTCTTATGATGAACTGCTAGAAGCTTTCTATGAACTTTTAGATGATCTAAAAGAATTAGAAATAAAAAATAAAAATCAAAAATTAAGAAATCAAGTATTAGCTAAAGAAAAAGAAGAAATTGATAGCAAAAATAAAGAAGTAGAATTAAAGAATCAATCTTTATTAAAAGAAAAAGATAAATTTTTAAGCCAAAATAAAACTCTTGTAAAAGAAAATCAAAAACTAAAGGAAGAGGTAACCAAGTTGAAACCTATAGTTGATAGATTTACATTAAGTTCAAACAAACTTCAGATGATTATTGATAGTCAAAAAGCTATATATGATAAAGTCGGTCTTGACTATAACACTCTTAAAAAATAAAAATTTTTGAAAAATATTTTTGCCAATGCATCCATAAGAAAATTATCAAATATTACTCGTTTTAAATGTGGCAAAGTAGGGCATAAAGCTTATTCATATTTATCAAATAAATTTAATTATAGAAATATTAAAAAAATATGGGTTCCAAAAGGAACCATTGTGACTAACCCCAAAAGATCCAAGTTAGCTTGGGTACCTAAGGTTAAAACTTGATTTCATGTGTGCAAGTGTGTGTTGCATCCCAAGCAACAAAATGAAAGTGGTATCTTGATAGTGGATGCTCAAGATACATGACTGATGATGAATCTCAATTCATCACATTGGAAGCCAAGAATGGAGGGATGGTCACCTTTGGAGATAATGGCAAAGAGAAGATCATCGATATTGGTAACGTTGGTATCACTCCCTCTACTTGTATTAAAAATATATTACTTGTAGATGATCTTAAGCATAATCTTTTAAGTATTAGTCAATTATGTGATAAAGGTTAAAAAGTAGTTTTTGAATCATCTATGTGCATTGTAACTAGTCCCTCTGATGTTAGTACTAGATTTATTGGACATAGACATGGCAACGTATACATGGTTGATTTGGATAATCTCTCCATACAAAATATACAATGTCTTATGGCTATGAATGAGACTAGTTGACTTTGGCACCGTAAGCTTGTACATATTAGTATGCACACACTTTCTAAAATCATTAAAAAAGATTTGATTTTTGGTTTATCAAAAATTAATTTTGATAAAGATAAAATTTGTGATGCATGTTAATTAGGTAAACAAACAAGAGTTTCTTTTAAATCTAAGAATATTATTTCAATTTTTAAATCTTTAGAACTCTTACATATGGATTTATTTGATCCTACAAGAATAACTAGTCTTGGAGGTAAAAGATATGGTTTTATAATTATTGATGATTTTTCGTATTTCACTTGAGTTTTGTTTTTAGCATCTAAGGATGAAGCATTTTCAGCATTCTCTAAGTTTTGTCGAAAGATTTCGAATGAAAAAAGTTATCAATTGTTTCTACTTAAAGTGATCATGGCACTGAATTTGAAAATAAAGATTTTGAAAAATTTTATGATGAAAAAGGTATAGATCATAATTTTTCAGTACTTAGAACACCACAACAAAATAGAATTATGAAAAAAAAAATAAAATTCTAGAAGAAATAGCCCGTACCATGCTATGTGAAAGCAAACTCCTAAAGTATTTTTAGGTAGAGGCAATTAACACAACATGTTACATCTTAAACCGTGCTTTAATAAGATCAATTTTAAAGAAAATATCTTATGAATTATGAAAAGGTAAAAAATTTAATATATGATATTTTTATATTTTTGGTTGTCGATGTTTTATTTTAAATAATGATAAAGATAGCTTAGATAAATTTGATGCTAAATCTGATGAAGCTATCTTTCTTGGCTATTTTACTTTTAACAAAGCTTTTAGAGTATTTAATAAAAGAACACTAGCAGTGGAAGAGTCAATTCATATAGTTTTTTATGAAGCTAATGATCTTCTATCAAGGAAGAGAGAGAGTGCTGATGATGCAGGTATTATAGAAGATGGAATGAAAGAGCTCACCATCAATGACTCAAATGAGCAAAACAAGGATCAATTGGAAGAAAAATATGGGGATGAAAGCATCAATGATCAAAATACTTAAGAACAACCTCAAGATATAGGTAATCTTTCAAGGGATTGGAGGTATGTCCACAATCATCCCAAAAAATTAATTATTGGTGATCCAATATAAGGAGTAAGAACTAGATCCTCTCTTAGAGATGTTTGTAATTATGTAGCTTTTGTTTCACACCTAGAACTTAAAATAATAGATGAAGTTGAAAAAGACCATAACTGGATAATTGCCATGCAAGAAGAGCTAAATCAATTTGAAAAAAATAATGTATGGACACTTGTTGCTAGACCTAAAAATCACCCCATAATAGCAACTAAATGGGTATATGGGAATAAATTAGATGAAGATGAAAATGTAATAAAAAATAAAGCAAGATTAGTTGCTAAAGGATATAATCAATAAGAAAGAATTAATTTTGATGAAATATTTACTCCTGTTGCTAGACTAGAAACCATAAGAATGCTATTTGCTTTTGCTTGTTTTATGAACTTTAAATTGTTTCAAATAAATGTTAAAAGTATTTTTCTAAATGGTCATATTGCTGAAGAAGTATATGTAGAGCAACCTCCAAATTTTGAAAGTCATAAATTTTCAAATCATGTATTTAAGTTAAACAAAGTATTATATGGTTTAAAACAAGCTCCTAGGACTTGGTATGAAAGATTAAGTAAGTTCTTATTAGAAAATAATTTTTCAAGAGAAAAAATTGATACAACTCTATTTATAAAAAGAAAAGATAAAAAAATTCTAGTTATACAGATATATGTTGATGACATTATATTTGAGTCTACTAACGAAGATTTATACCAAGAATTTGTAAGCTCATATAGGAAGAGTTCGAGATGAGCATAATGGGAGAACTTACTTTCTTTCTCGGACTCCAGATCAAGCAAATGAAGGAATAAATCTCCATCATCCAAAGTACATAAGAGAACTATTAAAGAAATTTGGAATGGAGAGCTCAAAAATTGTAAGTACACCATGACCCCTTCCTGTAAATTGGAAAAAGATAAACATGGTAAAAATATTGATTCAAAGCTCTATAGAGGCATATAGGATCTTTATTATATTTTACTGCTAGTAGACCTGATATAATGTTCAGTGTATGCATGTGTGCTAGATATTAGTCAAATCTTAAGAAATCTCACTTAAATGCTGTTAAAATAATTTTTAGATACTTAAAGGAAACACAAAATCTAGGACTTTGGTTCTCAAAATAATCTTCTATAGACTTAATAGGTTACTCAGATGCAAACTTTACTGGATGTAAACTAGATAGAAAAAGTACTAATGAAACTTGTTAATTTCTAAGAGTGAATTTAATCTCTTAGTTTAGCAAGAAGCAAAATTCGATAGTATTATCTACAGCTGAGGCCGAATACATTGTAGTTGGAAGTTGCTGTGCTCAAATCCTGTGGATTAAGCAACAACTCATAGATTTTGGTATTGAACTTAAAAATATCCTCATAAGATGTGATAATACTAGTGATTTAATTTAACCAAAAATTCAATCCAATACTCTAGGTCAAAACACATTAAAATTAGACATCATTTCATAAGAGAATATATTCAAAATAATGATATAACACTTGAATATATAAATACTAAAAAATAACTAGCTGATATTTTCATCAAAGTACTAAATAAAAATAAATTTTTTGAAACTAGAAGAAAATTAGGCATCTTAGACCCTTCTGCTTGATCTTCAATCATAATTTCACTCCCAAAATTCTTCTAAAATTTCTTGACTTCATTATCTTAATTTTGGAAGCCATCTAACATTTTCTTAAGATTTTTTCAAGATAATTAAAAATTATCGATGCTATTTAGATACCTTCTTAGAATTTTTTTATTGAAATATTCAATCAAAATTTATACCAAAATTTATTTGGACTCCTCATGATCATCTCAAGTCGATATGACCCTTTTTCAAATTTTTTTTCTCTTGAATTTTCCTCCATCTTTAAATCTTTTTCTCATCACCTAAACTTTTTTTGGATGGGATGACCCATGTGGGATGTCCCAATTGATTGAGAAAATGGATTTCATGTGAATCGATCCGTTTAAACTTCTCTCTTAAAAGCTAGGTGGGACGACTCAATTACTATGCTTCTTCCTCTGCTTCTTGTCCCAAACCAAAAACTCTTTCTCTAACTCTCCACCGGCCACAAATCCATCCCGTTAACCACCCAAAATCTTGGATCTCCATCTCAAACCCTAGAGCAAACTCTCTCTCTCTCGGCATACCCTCTTGCTCTCCATCAAAATCTCAAGCCCTAATTTAAAAAATCCATGACAATCAACCCGAAACCCTCTTCTCCTCTTCATTTTCATCCATCCCTCATACCTCTCTATCTTCTTGACGGATTTTCTTGCTTTTCTTTGGGACAATGGCCCCCAAGATGCGGTTGCTACAGAGAAAGAAGTCAGTGAGGTCCTTAGAGGTTGAAGAATAAAGGAAGATATGATTTGATGACTGATCGAGACATCTGTTTGATGCACCATGTAGTCTCCGAAACTCTCCTAAATCTGCCATTTTTGATGATCGATGCCATGACGGAGGCCTTGAACAGATCCAAGGCTCCCTTGCCCTAAGGTATGGCTCTTACTATGATATTTAGGGAGTTTGGAGTGAGCTTTGAGAGAAAGATTGTTTGTAGATTGTCAAACACTGACACCTACAATGACCACTCCCTTCAGCGCATGGGGTTTGTCAGAGTGGATGGCTATTGGGCCAAGGGCCATGTTGCTACAGTCGAGGAGGAGTGTGCTGAGGGAGAGGGTCCCTCTTCACCACCTGTGTCTAGGCAGAGCCCTGATGATCACCCTGTATCAGAGCCTGAGGCAAGACCCTCAGTTAGTGTACCCCAATCGTCGAGCTGTACCGTGCCATCTTTTAGTTTGGGGGAGGATGACATGCGACTGTTGGTTGAGAGAGTGACAGGTATTCTATCTGTTCAGCAGCAGCAGTTTCAGGATCAGGTTCTTCAGCAGCTCCATTGGTTTTAGCAGTATCAGGAGTAGATTCTCCAGTACGTGCAGCAGCAGCAGTAGTATCGCCAGCCTCCATCGAGTTCCTTTTCTGATCCTTCCTCAAACTTTTTAATCATGCCACACATATCCTCATTGATGGAGCTTTTATCTAATCTGAGTATTAGATTGGAGAGTGTGGAGAGTTTTCTTCTCAGATTCAGTGATAGGATTTTTGACATTGAGAGGGAGATCAAACTGATTTTAGATTCTCTATCGGCAAGAACGAGCATATCGACCACCTCTTCACCTCAGTTGGATGATTTAGCTCAAGAGATAGAGAGACTCCATAGCCAGCTTCGTTTTTCTCTTGAGTTGATTCATGCCGATATCAAGGTGTTGCTCCTAGATTGATTTTGATGATTACAAAGCAGATTGAAGGGATACAAATAATTTTAAATTGAAAAAGTCCTTATGCTCTTCAAGGGCAAAATCATAATTTCACTAAAATTCTGATTTGATAGTATCATTTGGTAGAACAAATGATTAGTAATCTATTGGTGAAAATTTCATTGTTTTTGAACTTATATTTTTGAAGTTATGAAGGTTTGAAGTGCATGAGTCGACTCATGAGTCAACTCATGGCACTATGAGCTGATTGGCATGCAAAAATTTCTCTTGGCATGCTGAATTTTTGGCTTGGCACGACCTGTGAGTCGACTCATGAGTCGACCCACAAGGCATGAGTCGACCTCTGCTGATTTGGGCCAAAAAATCCAGAAATCAAAGTTTCTGGCTAATGCAACAGAAGTCGACTCATGAGTCGACTCCTGAAGCATGAGTCGACTCATGAGTCGACCCCTGCGACGGAAAATATCCGCAACGGCTAGTTTTTTGCCCATTTTAATTACCTTTTATGCTTCCTAAAAATGCTCTAACGGCTCTTTTTCTGCCTAATATATTTTCTCTTGTTTCTTAAGGCTATAAAAGGTTTCAAATGGTGAAAGAAATTGGTAGATCAAACAAATATACAATTGAGAGGATCCAAAAATCTACACGAGAGAGACAGTGATCAACGAGATACACGAGAGAAAAAGAAAAGGGGATCCACAATATACTCGAGAGAGACAAGGAATCTACAATATACACGAGAGATTGTGAAAGAGAAAAGTAAGAGCATTCAAAAGGGCATTCAAGAGCATTCAAAGAGAGGATTTTTCAAGCCAACTGTTCAACCCTGATCAAGAGCTCTTTCAAAGCCTTCAAGAAGTCTTCAATCAAAGTTCACCTTCTCCTCCTCAAGCGTTCATCCACCTTGAAAAAATCTAAAAAGTGGATTCTTCATTTGAGTAAAGTATTTTTATTGTTATATTTGCTCATTTAAGGAGCTGTTATTGTATTAATTTGTGCTCTAAGCTATTTTACTCTTTGTGAGTATTTGTTCTTGTTTTTGGAGGATTTCCAAAATAAGAGAAGGTTGATCCGAACCTGAAATCGGAGTGTTTTGGGTTGACTTGTAGCCAGAAAATAAGTAGACTAGCTTGGGATAGCTAGTGTCAGAGTTTCCGACGTTTGTATTCGGGTTGAATACAAATATAGTGGATTGGAATTCCCAAGTAGGAGCTTGGGGAGTGGATGTAGGTGCAAGGTTGGCACCGAACCACTATAAATCCTTGTGTTTGTGGTGTGCTTTATTGTTTCTCTTTATTTCTTTATTATATCCTTGCATTCTTGCTTTAGGTAATTAATCTTGAACTAAAGTCCTTCTCCTCATTCATCAAGCTTTTAACAAATACTTTTCATAAGTAATTAGTTAAGCTTAAATTTTTTAAAACCCAATTCACCCCCCCTCTTGGGTTGCATAGCTGGGCAACAAGTGGTATCAGAGCCCGGTGCTCTAGCCCTTCTTTGATCTAACAATCAAAGAGCCAAAGATCTATGGCAACCCATGTCGGTACTTCTCTAGTCGAGGGGCAATCTACAAACCGACCTCTACTTTTCAATGGGTCTAATTACACCTATTGAAAAGCTTGGATGAAGATATTCATACAAGCACTCGACTATGATATGTGGAGTATCATAGTGAACGGTCCTCACACACCCACCAAGATTATAGATGGTGAGGAGTCAACCAAACCCGAGAAAGAATGGGATGAGGTTGATAAGAAATTGGCACAATTAAATGCCAAAGCTATGAATGTTCTTTATTGTGCACTAGATGCAAATGAATTTAATCGTATTTCTACTTGTGCATCTACTAAAGAAATATGGGATAGGTTAGAAGTAACCCATGAGGGAACAAATCAAGTAAAAGAAACTAAAATAAACATGCTAGTGCATAAATATGAATTGTTCAAAATAGAGCATGATGAGTCTATAACTGCTATGTTTACTCATTTTACTGATATAATTAATGGTTTGAAGAGTCTTGGCAAATCTTATACTAACAGTGAGCTTGTAAGGAAGATTCTCAGGTCATTACCAAGAACTTGAGAAGCCAAGGTGACTGCCATCCAAGAAGCAAAGGACTTGAACACTCTACCTCTAGAAGAGCTTCTTGGATCCTTGATGACTCATGAACTTAGCATGAAGCAACATCAAGAGGATGAAGTCAAAAAGAAAAGAACCATTGCCCTCAAATCCACAGCTTCGCCTGATTATGAAACGGATGACTCTGAAGATGAAGAACATGATGAAGAGATGGCACTCATCACCCGGAGATTTAAGAAGTTTCTAAGAAAAAGGAAACAGGGGATGAGAAAGAAGTTCACAAAAGGGGAACAAAGCAAAGAGAAAGAGAAAGATCAACCCCTTATATGCTACGAGTGCAAGAAGCCAGGACATTTCAGATCCGAATGTCCACAACTGAAGAAAGGTCCCAAAAAGTTCAAAAAGAAAGCAATGATGGCAACTTGGAGTGCGAGTGATGACTCAAGCTCCGATGAGGAAATCTCAACAGAACAAGCCAACCTGTGCCTTATGGCACACGAAAATGAGGTGTGTCTAGCATCCCAAGGAGGAAACAGAAAATGGTATCTTGACAGTGGATGCTCGAGACACATGACTGGTGATGAATCACAATTCATCACGCTTGATGCTAAGGATGGAGGGATGGTCACCTTTGGAGATAATGGCAAAGGAAAGATCATCGGGATAGGTAACATTGGTATCACTTCCTCCAAATACATTGAGAATGTTTTATTAGTTAAAGGTTTAAAGCATAACTTACTTAGCATTAGTCAATTTTGTGATAAAGGGTATAAAGTAGTTTTTGAATCATCTGTTTGCATTGTGACTAGTCCTATTAACGATGGCATTAAATTTATAGGACATAGGCATGGCAATGTTTATATGGTAGATTTGAATGACTTAGCCAAATTAGACATGCAATGCCTAGTATCCTTGAATGCTAAAATTAATGAGACTAGTTGGCTGTGGCATCGTAGACTTACACATATTAGCATGCATTCTCTTTCAAAATTAATTAAGAAAGAATTAGTTCTTGGTTTGCCAAAACTGAATTTTGAAAAGGATAGAATTTGTGATGCATGCCAATTAGGTAAACAAACTAGAGTTTCATTTAAATCCAAAAATACTGTTTCAACTTCTAGACCTTTAGAGCTCTTACATATGGACTTATTTGGACCAACTAGAACCACTAGTCTAGGAGGAAAATGATTTGGCTTTGTAATTATAGATGATTACTCTCGTTTTACTTGGGTTTTCTTTTTGGCACACAAAAATGAAACTTTTCATATTTTCACTAAATTTCATCGAAAAGTCACTAATGAAAAAGGGTTTTCAATTCAAAATATTAGAAGTGATCATGGAACTGAATTTGAAAATCAAGATTTTGAAAATTTTTGTGATGAAAATGGAATTGGCCATAACTTCTCTGCTCCTAGGACACCCCAACAGAATAGGGTAGTTGAAAGGAAAAACAGAACCTTAGAAGAAATGGCCCGTATCATGCTTTGTGAAAGCAACCTTCCAAGATATTTTTGGGCGGAAGCCATTAACACAGCATGTTACATTTTAAATCGTGCATTAATTAGACAATTTTTAAAGAAAACCCCCTATGAACTTTGGAAAGGAAGAAAACCAAATATTGCATATTTTCATGTTTTTGGTTGCCGATGTTTTGTATTAAATAATGGTAAAGAAAGACTTAGTAAATTTGATGCAAAATCAGATGAAGCAATCTTTCTAGATTACTCCTCCACTAGTAAAGCATTTAGAGTTTTCAACAAAAGAACTTTAGTAGTTGAGGAGTCCATACATGTTGTTTTTGATGAATCTAACGATCTTCCTTCAAGGAAGAATGAGGGTGTTGATGATGCAGATCCACTAATAGAAGGTATGAAGGAGATCACTCTGAAAGATTCAGCAACTCCAGAAGACAAAGATCAAGAAGACGAACAAAATGAGAGAGGTGAAGAAATTCAAGAACAACCTCAAGGTACAAATGACCTACCCAAGGAATGGAGGTATGTTCACAACCACCCTAAGGAGTTAATTATTGGTGATCCTATGCATGGGGTAAAAACCCGTTCTTCACTTAGAGATGTAGTTAATCATTGTGCTTTTGTATCTCATCTTGAACCTAAAACTTTTGAAGAAGCTAAAAATGATCATAATTGGATTAATGCTATGCAAGAGGAACTTAATCAATTTGAAAGAAATAATGTTTGGACCTTAGTATCAAGACCTAAAAATTATTCAATAATTGGCACAAAATGGGTCTTTAGAAACAAATTAGATGAGCATGGAAATGTAATTAGAAATAAAGCAAGACTGGTTGCTAAGGGATATAATCAAGAAGAAGGAATTGATTTTGATGAAACCTTTGCACCTGTTGCTAGATTAGAAGCTATTAGACTTCTACTTGCATATGCTTGCTTTATGAAATTCAAATTATTTCAAATGGATGTTAAAAGTGCATTTTTAAATGGATATATTGCTGAAGAAGTATATGTAGAACAACCCCCTGGATTTGAAAATCATGCTTTTCCTAATCATGTCTTTAGATTAAATAAAGCTTTATATGGATTAAAACAAGCACCTAGAGCATGGTATGAAAGGCTAAGCAAATTTTTACTAAATAATGGTTTTTCAAGAGGTAATGTAGATACAACCCTATTTATTAAAAGAAATCAAAATGATATGCTAGTTATACAAATTTATGTTGATGACATAATTTTTGGGTCTACTAATGAATCCCTTTGTCAAGACTTTGCTAAGCTTATGCAGGGGGAGTTCGAGATGAGCATGATGGGAGAACTCACCTTCTTCCTCAGATTCCAAATCAAATAATCAAAAGAGGGAATCTCCATCACCCAAAGCAAGTACACCAAGGAACTAATCAAAAGATTTGGAATGGAGAACTGCAAACCAATTGGCACACCAATGAGTCCCTCATGTAAGCTTGACAAGGATGATGAAGGTAAATGTGTAGACTTAAAATACTATAGAGGTATGATTGGCTCATTATTATATTTAACTGCAAGTAGGCCTGATATCATGTTTAGTGTTTGCTTATGTGCTAGATATCAATCTAATCCTAAAGAATCTCATTTGAATGCTGTTAAAAGAATCCTTAGATACTTAAATGGTACTCAAACTCTAGGGTTATGGTACTCTAAGGACTCACAAATTGATTTATTAGGATATTCAGATGCTGATTTTGCTGGATGTAAATTAGATAGAAAAAGCACAAGTGGAACTTGCCAATTTCTTGGAGTTAACCTAATCTCATGGTTTAGCAAGAAACAAAATTCGGTGGCACTGTCTACGGCTGAGGCCGAATACATTGCAGCCGAAAGTTGTTGTGCTCAAATCTTATGGATTAAGCAACAACTCGAAGACTTTAGAATCAAACTTAATGAAACACCAATAAGATGTGACAACACAAGTGCCATAAATCTATCTAAAAATCCAATTCAACACTCAAGATCCAAACATATTGAAATAAGACATCATTTTATAAGAGAACATGTTCAAAACAAAAATGTAATTCTTGAATATGTTTGCACTGAAAATCAATTAGCTGATATCTTTACAAAGGCCCTTAGTGAGGATAGATTCTGTGAAATTAGGAGAAATCTAGGAATTCTAGATCCATATGCCTAAAATTTCTCAATTTCCAAAGAATTGATGTCAAAAACTCTTAGAGCTCAATTTTCAACATCTATCCTGGTCCCAAAAGCTCAAATTTATCATTCTAAAAACTTATCTTTGAGCAAAATTCCTTCTCCCAAAATTTTGAATTTTTTTGGAATTTATTCGTATTTTTTCTGAATTTCTGAACTTCATGAGTCGACCCCCATGAGTCGACTCAATGGCAAACTTGTTATTTCCTCAAACTTCCCACGGGCTCATTGTTTTTATACTGGATCCCTGTTCGTGAGACAACTCATCTTCTCATCGTCCTCCTTCCAAAAGCCGTCTTCTCCAATTCTTTTTGCTCCAAATCCAAGGATCTAGTTCAAGGCAATTCTCCCTCCTCCTCTCCACCAAAAATCGCCACCTTGGAAAGGGATTTTTTTTTTGTGTTTTCTCGCATTGCTTGGCGCGGTTGGAACGTGCCCTAGCACTTCACCGATCTTCTCAAATCCACTTCTTTTCTCCACCAAAATCCTTCTTCACTTTCTTGTGATCCCTCCTCCACTCATTCAAGTGTTCCTCCAAGTCTCCTTACCTGCTACAAAATTGAATATGGCTCCAAAGATGAAGCTTCCCCAAAGAAGAAAGTCAATCCGTGAGCCTGAAGAAATTGTCCGAAAGAAAAGGCATGCTCAGTCTTCAACTGCTCCCACTCCAGTTTCAGTATCTGCTCAAGGTCCCTCTCAATCCTTTCTAAGCCCCAGTAAGAATCCTCTTTCCGATAGAAAAGTCGAAACCGGGAAGAATATAGATTTTCGGTTCTTTGAGAAAGAGGGCTTTACTTTTGCAAGTAAGATTAAAAACCAAGGATGGGAACTCTACTGCTCCCTTAAGGAAATCACCTATGTTGACCTAGTTAGAGAATTCTACCAGAATCTACTTTATGGAGATGGGTCAGTGACTTCAACAGTCAAGGGAATTGATATCTGCTTAGATTCTAGGATATTGGGAGAAATACTTCAGTTGCCTAGTGAAGGTTACTCTTATATGGAACTCCCAGTTAAAGAAGAGGGGATCAAAATTATTTTAGGAGAAACTTATTCAGGGAGTTTAAACAAATTGGAAGCAAAGGTTTTGTCCATTGAGATGAGGATCCTGCATCAGATGGTAACGAAGCTCTTCTTTCCTAGGAGTGGTAGACCTGATTTACTTTCCAGCAGAGATGTATGTATCATATTTCATGTCATCACTCAGACCCCCCTGAACCTCCCTGCACTTATGATAGAGGCCATGAGAGAAACTTTGAACAGATCCAAGGCACACTTGCCTTATGGTATGGCCCTTACTAGAGTATTTAGGAGGTTTGGAGTTAGCTGTGAGGGGGAGGCTTCTACTAAGCTATCTCATGTGGACACTTTCAACCAACACACCCTGCACCGAATGGGATTTACAAAGACTGATGGTGGTTGGATTAAGGGCTCTGAAGAGAGAGCTGAAGAGAGAGCTAAAGACAGAACTGAAGGCAGAGTAGAAGAAGAAGATCCATCATCTCCTGTCCATGACTTCAGGGCAGCATCACCACATATTCAGTTCATTCCTGATACAGAGGCTGGCCCTTCAGAGTTTACTAGGATGCCCACACCAGTGTATCAGCCAGAGAGCAGAGCACCTCAATCAGATTTCAGACTGGCTGACGATCAGATCGAGCATATATCACAGCGTGTGGCTTCTTTGCTGTCTAGCCAGTGGAGCAGTACTTCTTTTGCACCAGGAGCCACCTCTTCTGATCAGACCATTACTCCCCACATCTCCATTGTGTTTCAGATGATATCAGATCAGTCCATCCAGATTCAGCAGCTTGAGGACACCGTCTGGAGACTGACTGGCAGAGTTCTTGACTTGCAGGGGCAAGTCCTTGCTTTGGCCCATCCCAAGCCACAGGAGTCAACTATTGAGGTCACAGACCTCACTACAGAGGCTGGCGGCTCAGAGGAGCACTAGAAGGTGGATATGAGTTACTGAGGAAAGAGATCCGAGGATCGAGTGAGCATGCTACCACTCAGTTCACTGCTCTACTTCAGTCTGTTTCCAGAGCACTGAACGTACTTGATTCCATCAGACTCACCCTTTCTGTTCAGTCCTTAGCCTCTCAGCGTTCTCAGCCTTCCAGTTCATCTCGCTCTCCTGCTCGTGCCAGAGGCAGACGGGGTAGAGGACGCACTTCTGATCCATCAGCTTCTCATCTCATATCTGATGACTCCGATCCTTGACTTGTCTTGATCATTACTAGATCCTAGGTGTTAGTGTCTTGTTCTAGGATCTGTATTTTGGGGCCATGTATTGACAATTAGCTGGTTGACTTTTATAATATGAACTATGTATTGAAACAATTATGGTTTTAATGGAATCATCTTTTACTTATATTTCTACCTTTTGTAATGATGTTGATCATATTTTGGTTATATATATATTCTCCTTGTTGAAATATTGTCTTCTCTTTGTTGTTGTTTGCTGTTAATAATTGCTGTATTAAGGGGGAGCAAACATCTGTGATTAACTCTAAAGGGGGAGAAATTAAAGAATTTTTCAGAAAAAGGAGAAGTTAACCATATTTGATGATGTCAAAAAGGGGGAGAAATTTGGTATCAGACAGAAATTAAACAAAAAGCCATCCATCAAAAGCAAAACCATAAATTATGAGCAATTAAAGAAAAAGCAATCAAAACTACAAGAAATTAATGAATGAATTGAAAATTTAAAGAACAATATCAAAAATACAATGCTAAGTACAATGCAAATAAGTAACTTTTAAATTACTTCTTTACATATGCTCTGATTTGCTTTAAAAATTTAAATATGCTCTGATATACTTCAAAATTCCAACTTGCTCTGATACATCTTTTGAAATTTTATTTACCTTGATACATTTTAAGAAATTTAACTTACTCTGATATATCTTAAAATTTTTTTTTAACTTGCTCTGATACATTGTAAAAATTTTCTCTGATACATTATAAAATTTTCTCTCATACATTATAAAATTTTCTCTGATACATTACAAAATTTTCTCTGATACATTGTAAAATTATTTTCTTGCTCTGATACATTGCAAAATTTATTTTTCTCTTGCTCTGATATAACTTAAACTCAAAATGAGCTAATACACTTTCAAAATCAACTCTTAAACATACTTTGGCACACATTTTTTTTTATCAAAAAGTAATTAAAGCACATAAGTATTTTTTTGCTCTGATGCTAAAACTAAAATCAAATGAGAATGAAATTTTCAAAATACAGCTTAATCTGATAACAAAAATAAGTTTTTCGCTCTAACACCAAAATCACATAATCCAATGAGCATATCTTCAAATCCTTAAGCAAATGGATAAATTATTTTTGTATATGACCATTTATATTACATGCCAAAAGAATCATACTATTTTCAAGCATATACACCTATAATGTATTCTTTTGAAATTAGTGTTTCACATAAATACTTTTGTTCAAATATTTTGTCATCATCAAAAAGGGGGAGATTGTTGCTCCTAGATTGATTTTGATGATTACAAAGCAGATTGAAGGGATACAAATAATTTTAAATTGAAAAAGTCCTTATGCTCTTCAAGGGCAAAATTGTAATTTCACTAAAATCCTGATTTGATAGTATCATTTGGTAGAACAAATGATTAGTAATCTATTGGTGAAAATTTCATTATTTTTGGACTCATATTTTTGAAGTTATGAAGGTTTGAAGTGCATGAGTCGACTCATGAGTCAACTCATGGCACTATGAGCTGATTGGCACGCAAAAATTTCTCTTGGCACGCTGGATTTTTGGCTTGGCACGACCTGTGAGTCGACTCATGAGTCAACCCACAAGGCATGAGTCGACTCATGAGTCGACCTCTGCTGATTTGGGCCAAAAAATCCAGAAATCAAAGTTTCTGGCTAATGCAACAGAAGTCGACTCATGAGTCGACTCCTGAAGCATGAGTCGACTCATGAGTCGACCCCTGCGACGGAAAATATCCGCAACGGCTAGTTTTTTGCCCATTTTAATTGCCTTTTATGCTTCCTAAAAATGCTCTAACGGCTCTTTTTCTGCCTAATATGTTTTCTCTTGTTTCTTAAGGCTATAAAAGGTTTCAAATGGTGAAAGAAATTGGTAGATCAAACAAATATACAATTGAGAGGATCCAAAAATCTACATGAGAGAGACAGTGATCAACGAGATACATGAGAGAAAAAGAAAAGGGGATCCACAATATACTCGAGAGAGACAAGGAATCTACAATTTACACGAGAGATTGTGAAAGAGAAAAGCAAGAGCGTTCAAAAGGGCATTCAAGAGCATTCAAAGAGAGGGTTTTTCAAGCCAACTGTTCAACCCTGATCAAGAGCTCTTTCAAAGCCTTCAAGAAGTCTTCAATCAAAGTTCACCTTCTCCTCCTCAAGCGTTCATCCACCTTGAGAAAATCCAAAAAGGGGATTCTTCATTTGAGTAAAGTATTTTTATTGTTATATTTGCTCATTTAAGGAGCTGTTATTGTATTAATTTGTGCTCTAAGCTATTTTACTCTTTGTGAGTATTTGTTCTTGTTTTTGGAGGATTTTCAAAACAAGGGAAGGTTGATCCGAATCTGAAATCGGAGTGTTTTGGGTTGACTTGTACCCGAAAAACAAGTAGACTAGCTTGGGATAGCTAGTGTCGGAGTTTCCGACGTTTGTATTCGGGTTGAATACAAATATAGTGGATTGGAATTTCCAAGTAGGAGCTTGGAGAGTGGATGTAGGTGCAAGGTTGGCACCGAACCACTATAAATCCTTGTGTTTGTGGTGTGCTTTATTGTTTCTCTTTATTTCTTTATTATATCCTTGCATTCTTGCTTTAGGTAATTAATCTTGAACTAAAGTCCTTCTCCTCATTCATCAAGCTTTTAACAAATACTTTTCATAAGTAATTAGTTAAGCTTAAATTTTTTAAAACCCAATTCACCCCCCCTCTTGGGTTGCATAGCTGGGCAACACAAGGACTCCAGAGACTTCGTATCTACTGATCTAGATGGGCTCCGAGTTTCTATGAGGGGGATCTTGTCCCAGCTTGATGCTATTAGGACTCAGCTTTTGTCCAGACCCTCCACATCCAGTGAGCCAACCTTTGTCCAGCCCATTCCATTCCATCTTCCAACATCTTTCTCTTAGAGCAGACCCTTCGATCGAGGATGAGACTGATCATCTCTTACCTATCTTGTGCTCGATGCCCATTCTCATTGATCTGATCATTTTGTACTAGACTTTTTAAGTTACTTTGTTATTGTACTTTGTTTTAGTAGTTGAATGTATGAGAGCCTTATGATCATGGACATATATTATGACTCTTGTAACCTCTCTTTTTATTGTAATTAATGAATGAGGTTATTATCATTTTATATGGCTCACTTCTATTCTTTTTGGGTGAATGAATGAATGAATGATTGTTGCATTTGGATGACTGCACTATTGCTTTAATACTTGATATGCAATCATGAAAAATCTTACTCCCTCTAGTCTATTTTTTGATAATATCAAAAAGGGGGAGAAAGTAGTGTATTGTCTATCTGAACTTTTTAAATCTTTTGCTCTTTTAAATTTTTGCTCTGATACAATATTTTACTCTGATATGCCCTCGATACATCTCTGATATGCCCATTTTTTACTCTGATACATCTATTTTTACCTTCATTTTGATACTATTTGAAAAATTACTCTGATACATTTATTTTTCTTGAGTGCTTTGATAATTTTATTTTTGCATTGATACCAAAATGACTCGATACATCTATTTTTTATTTTACAAAATGCTCCAATTCCTTCTCTTTTAATTCTTGTTCAAATGGTTTCATCCTTGCTTTGATATCAAAACAAGAAAAAGGGAAAGAAGCATTCCTTTCACATTTATTGCTCTGATACTAAAAACAAGGAAGAGAAGAATAAAAATTCTTTTATAAACCATCATTGCTTTAATAAAAAAAAAATTACAAATTGAACACTCTTTATATAAGAAAGGGGGAGATCTTTTTCAAAATGATCAAAATGATTATTTTTATCTATTTCATACAAGAAAGAAAAGAATTTTAACTGATTAAGAACAATCCTTAGAAAAACTCTGATACCTTCACAAATGAGTTTCAACAAAATAAATTAAAATATTAAAATTTGCTAAAAATATATATTTTATGATTCTCTATGTTTAATCTTCGGTATATTCCTACAAGTGCTCCACAAATCTAAATTCTTTAAGCTTTATGGACTTATTTTGTGAACACTCAAATATTTTATCGTCATCAAAAAGGGAGAGATTGTTGCTCCAAGAATTAATTTTGATGATCGTAAACCATTTGAGGAGACTACTAATAAATTTTTTTATCTTTGAAGAATACTTTTATGATATTTCAAGTAGTCCAAAAGATTTGATTTGAAAAGCCTCATCAAGTGTGCCAAAATTAAAGTGTCTGCAAGTTGGAGAAGTTTTCAAAGCCTTCTAAGAGTGTCCAATTGATTTGAAGCCATTTGAGAGCATTTGAAAGTATTCTGATAAGTTTTGGATCTTAAATATATAAAAAACTAGATTGGCATAAAATGAGACGATCCATCTAGGTCATCCCCTTTCATTGGTTAGCCGGCATGCTTCATTTTGACTTATGGCACGCAGTGGGATGACCCACTTGGGATGACCCATGTAGTGGGATGACCAATTTGGGACGATCTCTGAGATCCTGAGACCAAAATAGAAAGTTGAACTTTCTGTCTGGCCAATTGGGCCGTCCCATTGCCAGTGGGACATCCCATGGGATGTCCTATTTCTACGAGCATGCGTTACAGCTAGTTTTCAGCCCATTTTTGATGCATTTAATATGTATTAAACACTCTCCAATGGCTCTAAATTGACACTAAGATATTCTTAAGTATAAATGATGATTATAAATGCTCTCTTGAAGTGAAAAATCATAAATTTTATAAGCATTCAAAGCTCACATCCGAGAAAAGTTCAAAAAATCCTAAAAGAGAGGAAAGAAGCATTTAATCACCTCACCAATCACTCTCCAGCTGCAATCAAGTATGCAATTCATTGAGGATGTTCAGCAAAAGTTTTTTCTCCTTAAGTTTTGTATTTCTATTACATTTATTGTGTTCATTTAAGAAAATTTTGTGCTAAAATTTTTGTACCCTATCTTTCTCATATTGTATTTGGGTTTTTGAGTTTTGGGTGGTTCCAAAACTCATTTGGGTTGATCCGAACCTGAAATTGGATTGTTGAGGGTTGGCTTGTACCCGAAAAATAAGTATTCTTACTTGGATAGCAAGGGTCAGGGTTGTCCGATGTGTTGTATATTTGAAATTTATTTAGTGGATTGAATTCTCAAGTAGGAACTTGGAGAGTGGATGTAGGTGCAAGGTTAGCATCGAACCACTATAAATTCTTTATGTTTGTTGTGCTTGCATCTCTTTATTTATTCTTTGTGCTTTATACTTGCTTACTTATCATTTGTATTTGATTTACAAATCAACTCACTCCACTCAACACTTTAGCACATTATCTAAGTGTCCTAATCTTAAAAACTTTTAAAAGATCCAATTTACCCCCCCTCTTGGGCTCCATATCTGGGCAACATAGAGGCACCCCAAGAGTTCTAATTAAAGTTGGTTTTGGGATTCTTATGAGAAAAAGATCTGATTTGATAGAATTTTTAAGGCAAATAGGATTCCATTTTATCCTATAAAAGGGGCTCGAGATGAGATCTCTAGACCTAAGCAATCAAAGCAAGCTAGCCCCAAGCCTTCATGCCTCCCCCTCTCTCTTTTGAGCTCTCCATGCCCTCTCCCTCTCCTCTCTTCATCATGCCCAAGAGTTTGGTGTCCTTGGTTTCCATGCCCAAGGGTTGGGTGCCTCGTTCCTTCTATATACAAGGTCGGGTTGTTGATTTGATAGGAGTTCTCTCATCTTTTTCTTCCTCCTTTGAAGATTGCTTACTGACCTTTTGGTAAAGAAACAAAAGAGGAGCTTTTCTAGATTTGTCCTATGGATGCCTGTAGAGGTTGGATACTTGTGCGGCTCAAAAAAAACCAAAGAGATATCCACGATCATTAATTATGGTGAATAACTACCCATGCAAAGGTGAAGATGAGATCTTCATGATTTTTACTTTAATATAATTTTATTTACTGCATATAGATCTTAAAAATATGATAGGAATGATCTCATAAGATAAAATCTAAAAGATGCATGTTAGATTAAATCATTTCCTCTGCTCGTATAAAATTTTTGTTGTTCTAGCATGCATGCTGCCTTAGATTTTTCTTCATGGAGTTTCTTATGAAACCTCCTACCACCGACTATTGAATCATCATCGAAAAAGCCACTGCCCTCCTCTTCTTCTTTGTGAAAGCCTTTCATTATGCTTGCCAGAAATCAGGTTCGAAAAGCTGTTGGGCCCAAGATAAGCCCCGTCCCTCCTTTGTCTCTCTTTTCTCCTTCTTCCCATCATGTTAAGCATTGTCGTGGGCCACCAGTTTCGTCAAAAAGTTTGAAAACAAGAACTCTCTATTTTTTCTTGTTTCCATCCCTGATTTTTTGGATTTTTTGATGCCGGTGGTCATCGCCAACCACTGGTCTGGGATCTTCGAGCTGCACTATCGTAGCCCCAACCATCATCGGTCACAATCGTGCCAGTGGGCTCCTCTATTCCAAGGATAAAAGGAGAAAAATCATCCCCCATTTTAGTGTGGAACCAAGAGAGAGAAAAAAGAAGAAAAAAAGAAAAAGGAAAAAGGAAAAGAAAAAAGGAAAAAAAAAGAAGAAAAAGAGAAGAAAATTTCTCTCTCCTCTCTCTTTTCACTTTCTCTCTCCATCTTCTCTCTCTAATCTCTGTCTACTTTCTTTCTCTATGATGATTTTTCTCTCTAAGATTAGTCTAATGAAGGACTTCTTTTTGATGATTTTAATTGAGTTTAGTGTAGGGTTCTAATTCACGCTCATCGGACAGCATGTCGTTATCCACCTTGGTCAAAATAAATTCATTTAGATCCAATTATCCATGATTTCTGTTAGACTATATACACACACACACACACATTAGTTCATTCATGTTTTGATTAATTCATCTTGATCAGATTGATCAGGATGTCGAATTGGTTATATTTTATCTTGATTAATTTCTCTCTCTTTTGATATTCTCTCGATACTTGAGTTGTGAAATCAGTGAAAAGTCTGGGCCCTGTAATCTTGTGTTTAAGTTGATTCGATAAAGAGACTTTGAACCACCTAGTTTGACTGTGATCGAATAAAATTATCATGACCAGATCAATTAAGACCATAAGATGCGACTACTACTCATCATGTCTTCCTTGATTATTCATATCCTTTTTGATTATTGGACTGTAATTGTCATGATAAAATGATGCCCAGCATTAGGATATTATGATGTGATCTATGAATTATAGATTTTAGAAAAAAAATTTTAAAATTATAGGATTTATTGGAATATGTGTAAGATAAGTAATACTTCATTTTTTAGATTTATTGATAAATTATTAAATATTTTTTATATTAAAATATATATGATTTATGAATCTGATGCATAGTATTTTGAATTGCTGAATATGATCTTTTCTTAAATGTTAAATGATTTATGATCGAACATATTAAGTTTGATATGAATCATTCGATTGATTTCAATATTGCATGATTTATTAAACTTTTTGAATTAGAATATGAAAAATATCTGATTTGAGATGGATTTTGACTCATAGTCTGATTATGTATCAAACCCTACTAATGGAGGTTAAACACTGATAATTATTTTGATACCCCACCAGTGGGATGGTTAAATGCTGGTAATTATTTTATACCCTGCTAATGGGATGGTTAAATACTGATAATTACTTTGACACCCTATTAGTGGGGTGATTAAATATTGGTAATTACTTTGATATCCTATCAGTGGAGGCTGTGTGCTGGTACGTGGATACTCTATCAGTAAGATGGTTAAAAGCTGGTACTTGATATTCTACCAGTGAGGGTTATGTACTGGTACTGTGATTAGTTTATGACTATCGAGGTGAATTAGATATTATGAAAGGAATCAATTTATGAATTCAAAAATCAATTTTGAAAAGAATGAATTTGAATGAACTTATTTTGATTAGTATTATTTGTTTAAATTGATGCACCTTGTATGTTTATTTTTTAGTATATTTTATTATTAAATTTATCTAGCCAAAGAGTACATTGCTTACTAGATTGTCTAGCTCATTACTATATATTTTACTATTTTTATAGATTCAAAGGACTAGCTTAACTCGAGGTTTTGATATGAGAGAGTAAATTAAAAGTAAAATTTGATATCTTTATTTTAATTAGAATTTATTGAAGTTGATGGAAAACTATGAAATATTATTTTATCAAATATTTGATTTGATTATTTGAAATAATGTTGAACATTAATTATTTGAATTTTGTTCTACTGTTGCTTTGTAATGTCATGATAAGATACCTTGTATGCTTATGGAGAGAGTTCTTTATGAGTATGTGGCAGTTATTATGACCCCCGCTCACGATCTCAAGTCAGGGCATGACAAAAATGATCCAAAAAATTTTTAAAGTTATTATTGCAGTAAGACTCCAGTTTGAGATGGATGCAGTCGAGGGTGGATGTCGGTCGAGGGTGGAGGTGTCAAAAGAGAACCTGCAAAAGAAGTCCACTCACATCACGAGTTCTCTGATAAAGGATCCTCCGATAGTTAAGTTAGTCAGAGCTTGAGAGCAGCAGAGAAAAGAGAGAGAATAGTGAATGTGAGAGCAAGAGGATTGCAGTATTCTCCCTCGAGATTAGGCTTACCTAAGAGTTCCCTTGGTACCTTTTTATATTAAGGTAGAGCCACATATAGGCCATTAGCCAGAGTCTGTAGACCATTAGGCCTGATCCTTTAGGCTACTAGGTCACATTCTGATAGGTTTGTTAGGATAGAAATTCTTTCCACTTGCCTACAAATCAAAGTTGTTAGGCCATTGCAGATTTTTCCCATGTGGAAGAATGAGCCGGCAATCCAAAGTTGAGACAAGGCCTCATGCCGCTGATTGCATTCTGAGGCTCAGGGAAGCCATCTATTATCAAATGTAGGGCTTCGTTTTCCATCTTCAGTGAGATCCAATCATAGGGTCGGTAAGGTTTTGACCATAGGCTCGATTAAGGTCTAGATCGAGGGCCTGTTGGAGATCAATGATGAAAGTTGATCTTGTTAACCCTAGGAATAATTTTGATGATCACAAAATATTAGAACATAAAATTAGATTAATATTTTTCAAGTATCTTAAAGAATATTTTTCTAGAGAGAAAGTACTGATGAAAAAGGTTGAAAACATTTGAGCCAAGAAAAATTAGTTTTAGAGTCAATATACTCAAGAAATGCCTCCTTGAAGAAGTCGAGTCAACTCATCCTAGAACCTAGCCGACTCCAACACAAACTATCCACTAGCACAAGGGCTTGGCATGCATCTGAGCCAACTCCAAATAGATCTGAGCCAACTCTCTTAGATAGACAGAAAAGTGTTTTTCTAATTTCTGAGTCCGAGCTAGCTCGCACACAATCTGAGCCAACTCGCTCAGAGGAATAGAAAGATTTTTCAAACCTGAAATCGAGCCACCTCGAAACATAGTAGAGCCAACTGGAAGTCAAATCGAGCCGACTTAAGAATATTTCAAGCTGACTTGAATGCTTTTGACAGGCATAATGGCTAGTTCTATAGTGTGTCCTACTATTTTTCAACTCAAATGGTCAAAAATGGCTAGTTCTGGCTTCAAATCATTTAGGACTTGGAGGGAATCAAGTAGAGATGTAACACCCCGAATTGAGGATGTGGTGGCCTAAGAATCTTACATTTGTATTTAGCATTCATATATGTGAATATAGCATAGCATTTTATGCCTGATACACTTGAGCATTTGAAACTTAATTGATTAGCATTAGTGAAGTCTAAATTTGTGGGACACTTAAGGAAGAAATTGAATAGAAGATTGAATAATAAAAATGATATTGAAGTTGAATTGTTGGAGGAATACTTAGAATTGAATGAGCTGATAATTTTTTGGGGCAGATTGGTAGGGAGTCGACTCAACTTTAGGTGAGTCGACTCATTTGCGGGAAAACAACAAGATAGGTGGGTCCCAAATATTCTAAAGCTCTAATTTAAAAATAATTTTAAGGGGATTGATTCAATAGTTTTATTTTATGCAGAAGGAGCTTAAAAAAAAAACCTCTTAGCACACCTTAGCATGTTCATTAATAGTTGGTCTTCCATGTGTTTGACAAGTGGCAAGTTACTTCTTTATTTTATTTTGTATTCCAAGCTTTAGCCACATGTCCCTCCTTGCAGCCATTTTAATTCTTTAATTAAAGCAGAAAGAAAAGAGAGAGAAATGGGCTAGAGAAGGTAATATTTTTAGCCATAAATCCAGAAAAATTTAGTTAAAAATGGGGGTTTTGATTTGAAAGAGGAAGAGTTGCTGAAATTTGTAATTTTAGGAAAGGAGAGAGACTTGTATTGATTTCAATAGGATTTTAACTACTTGAGATAAGGATTTTAATCTCTACACTAGATTTGAATTAATTCCTGAATAATAGCTATCAGATTTGATGTTCTAGGGAATTAAATTATGGATTTAGACTTGAGTTGGTGGATGAATTGTTGCTGCCTATACAGTCTGAAATATTTTTAGCAAACAGATTGGAGTTTGTGTTGACTGATGATTGCTATCGTAGGCGGTCAAAAATAAATCTAACTTAAACTATATAGATAGGGTGAATTGGAATCATATCCACGGGGATTAGAGGACTGAGATGCAATTAAATAAACAAAAGAGAAAGATTGATTTTTAAAAATTGGTAATATTTTAATTAAAACTAACTAATTTAAATCAAAGATGAATTGAGGGATATATATGATAGAAAGATGTCTTCAGATTTTTAGATGATCACAAACATAGATTCTGATATTTATTCTGATCTAAGCAATTAAATTCATAATCAATTAGGAATCTTGCAAACCAATCCCAAGAGTAGGCTATCTTGTCGAGTACGAACCATATCCTATCAAGATCATGGCCTGACCCATAAGTATAGACTATCAAATGATTAGATTGTATAGATCCTAATAGATTATGTAAATATCAAATTCTAGAATAAATTACTTTGGCTGAGCATGGGCCATATCCTATCAAGTTCATGATCCATCCCACCTACAAATAACTTATTCAGGAATCAAGCATAAAAGAAAGTGAATAAAACTTGAAAGTATTTTATTAATTATAAAAAATAAAAAATAAATATATAAAATTATATAAAGACATCTGTACTCCCCTGCAAACTACATCTTAGCTAAGCATGGCTCCTGGATACATCTTTTGGAAGATTTAGAACCTTGTCACAGCACCTCCTCTTCCTGAAGCAATCTTCTTCTCCACTCTCCCTTCAATATCTAGAACAAAATCTAAAATAAAAAAATATAATTTGTTGTGGCTGCCTACTACTTACTACTTCTACTCTCTGTTCATGGCCTATCCTTTTTGTAAGCACAAACTGGGTTGAAATCAGGTTGAAATCGGATTCCTATTTGCATTCAAAGTCCTCAACCCATGGCCACTGTCGGATGATGATCAAATGGCCAAAATCTCACCTCAAAATAGCCCAGATCAAGTCAGCATCAATCCTGAACATCGGATCAACCCCCAAATCGAATATCGTCCATTAGATCGTGCACCAAACTCCATTTAGCCTGCAACCAACACTGGTCATCCAATCAAGCCCTGGATGATTCTCTACCATTCGATAGCCCAAAACTCAGTCCTGCTTCTCATACGCCATGATAAAAGATCGAAAACACTATTTCTGTGAGCCGCATGAAGACTCGATGCACACAAGTCTCTGGACCTTGTGGTAGACCATGCACTATTTCAATGAGCCGTGCCTGATGTTTCATGGACCATGGTGGCTCTGTAGACCATAGTGGTGTTGGAATTTCATATCAGGGCATATATGTATATTTTTAAAAAAAAAATTTAAACAATGTAGCAGAATAGAAGATTAAAATATCTTTTAATCTTAATCATGAATACATAAAACATAGAAACTAGGATCTACTTCATATGCTGAAATTGAATACATACTGAATTTTATGCTGAAATTGAATATGTGATCGAATCACATATCTGTTTTATAATTTCTTTCTTCAAATTTTATCTAGAAGAAAGTAGGTTCTCCCTTAGCCACGTAAATATCTGGTTTCTATGGGTATCCACTCAAGATTAGCCTGAAACAGTCCTCTTTGGTGTTGATCTTTCTTCTCTAAGAACAATCACCCTATGAATCTGAACTAAGCCTTGATCATGATCAACTCTTTGATTTTTTCTTTGATCTTTTTCTCCTCTTCTTCTCTGGCTTTTCTTTCCTTGATTAAAGAGCTATCAAGGACTGAAAACTAGCAAGCAAAGGGGATGCCCAAGCTTCTCTTAGGTGTGGAGATATGGGACACCCAACACCTTGGGCATTGGATCCTTAAGGGAGAAGAGAGGGAGAAGAGAGGGGGGGTGATACGATCGTGATGTTGTCGTTAGGACACCATGATATTAATCAAATTAATTTTAATAAAAATTAAAAAAATATAAAAAGTAGTGAGTCGGATCGAATCCATAGAGAAGGCAGGATTTTGATTTAAAATCTTTGATTTTGTAAAAAAAAAATTTGGAGAAAGCAATTTAAGTCAGAAAGTAAAAATTAAAAGTGTGAAAAATAAATTGGATACTAAGATCTATTATTTAGATCCTATCATTTACTTACAATAAAAATAAATAACAAAAATTTAAAAAGCATAAAAATAAATTGATACTAAAATCTACTAATTAGATCCTAGCATCTACGTGCAAAAAATAAAAGACAAGAATTTAAAGTATAAAAAAATAAATTTTACATTAATTAAAATTAAAATTTAAATATAAAAAATTTAAAAGAATAATAAAATAAAATAAAAATAAAACTATAACAAGGATCTGAAGTTGATCACTCAGCCTCATCGGGAAGATGGTTGATGATCTCGCCATCTTCCGTCGTACTCCGTAAAATGAACTGGCTTTTTTCCTTCTTCTCCTTGGATCTCTAAATCTATCTAATTTTTTTCTCTAATTTTTTTAATCTTTCCACTCAATTTTTTTTTCTCCAGACTTATTCTTGGACCCCCTATTTATAGATAAATTTTTCATAATTTTTTGGTAGGAAAAGGAGTCCTAAAACCTTTAGAAATCATATTAATCCCCTTAAGAATATTCCTGACCGTTGGATCAGCTTCGGACCACCTAGATCTGTCCAAAAAATGCTCATTTTAATCTAAATCAAAGTCAAATTGAACCACAGCCATCCGATCATGCCTGGGATTGGTTCTGATGAAGTTCTGACCATCAGATCGCGCAAAAGATCTCCTATTCAAAGTCGAAAACATCCTCAGCTGTCCGATCGCTTGATGGATCGCTTCTAGGCTGTTAGATCATGCAAAAATCCCTCTTATAAATCGACAATGGATGCTGACCGTCGGATCTGGGTCGGGATGAATTTCAGCCATTAGATCGCACCCAAAATTCTTCTCTCGCTGTGAGCCATGCCTATAGATCGCATGAAGTTTCCTGTGGACCGCACCCTAGCTCTGTGGACTGAGTGATCGGTCCACCATGCATCAAAGATAATATTTTTTATTTTTTAGGATATTTTGGCTGGATTTTTGCTCCAATTTTTTGCCTGAAAAATAAAAAAAAATATGCATTAAATTTTTCAAAAATTTTTCATCATTTTGGTACTTAAATTGCTCAATTAAATTAACATCTATTTTTCATAGATATGCCCTAATTTTATTTTTTTTCAAAATTATTTATTTTTGTAAAAAAATTTAATTTATTCATAAAATTAGATTTTTAAGAAGATGTTAGAACTATAAATTATCAAAATACCTACAATAAATATAAAAATATATTATTTATCACACC
The DNA here is from genome assembly GCF_000442705.2 of Elaeis guineensis. Classification (NCBI taxonomy): domain Eukaryota; kingdom Viridiplantae; phylum Streptophyta; class Magnoliopsida; order Arecales; family Arecaceae; genus Elaeis; species Elaeis guineensis. Next base: position 8,127,432 of record NC_026008.2, on the reverse strand, counting down.
CTCCAACATAAATTTTGCTCATCCTCGAGTAAAAAAAAAATTTAGAATTAAGTACTATTTAATTTAAAATTTTGAATTTCACTAAATAATTTTTAAAAGACCATTGATATTTAGTAAAGCATGAGTGAGGTATGTCATTGGAGTATTAATACTAATCAATATGAGAGTTAAACTAAGAACACTAAATTTTTCTCAATTATCGCTATCTTTATCTCCAAATTATTAACCTTCATATGGACAAGTATATTATTACTTCAGTCCTTCATTGATTGATTTTTTTTTTAATATTATATTGCTATTGAGTGTCTTAACCCCTTAAGCTTTCTGTTTATCCCATGTAGTGAGTTTTCAATCAATGACTCCAAAATCAAATGGCTTTAGGGCACTAGGTATAGAATATCCCTCGGATCTACTTGCTCGAATCAAACAGGCTATAAGTTAAAACTAATTTTACAACAAAGCTTCTTTGCCCTTCATACCTATTGATGCGAAACTCAATGCTTGCTTAGGCAAAGAGGCCCGGTTACTCAGCATGAAGTACTTGAAAATTTTTTTTATTTAAATATATAAAAAAATATATAATTACTCTACACAAGCTCATAAAAAGTAAACTCTTCTTTGATGCTAGTAGAAAAATTTAAAAATACTCAAAGAAAACTGTTTAAGTTTTAAACTTAACTTTTTATTGAGTTTTCTTAATACTTGATCCCTCAATATCTTACAAACTCTCTATTTTGTACATCAATTTTTTTTTTAAAATGCTTGATTGAACTCAATTCTTAAGTGTAATCAGGTGCTTAAATACTAAATACTAACTTACTTGAGAACTTAAAAAAAAAATTATTCTTCCCCCCCAACTTAATCAACATTGTCCTCAATTGAGTAGGAAAAATGATGGGTGCATGTAAGAAGAAAGAAAAAGAGAGATACCACCTAATCCATAAGTCTTTTCAAAATTAATTCTCCCTCCAACTTAGCCAAGATTATCTTCAGATCCCTATAAAAGATACTAAGTAAGACTTGATTGACCTAAACAAAATACAAAAGATAGCAAAAAGCACAAAATTGAAAATTAAAAATTGGGTTGCCTCCCAAGAAGCGCTAAGTTTATCGTCTTCAGTCAGACCATACTGATTCTCTCACCTATCTTGTGTCTAATATTGGATTGACAAATTTCAATGATTTCGGATTGCCAATCTTAGGAAGATGGCTTATAATAAATTTCAGTATTTTGTTACCAATCTTCAAAAAGGATTTTACATCTTTCTTCTTAATTTTAGAAAGATAATTCACAAACCCATTCACAAACCCTTGTTTGTCGAGAATTTCTCCTATTTGTTCTTCTAAAATGCTCATGAATTGAGTTTTTAGGTTAGGAGTTAAGTTTGAAGTAATAGGTATTGGAAGGGTATCTTTTGATTTTAAACATGTGTTCTCAAGTGTGATCAAAGATAATTTTAATTCTGAAGGAGATGGTAATTCTAAAGTGAAAGAACTGATTTCTAAAGCTGAAGAAAATGGGACTCTTGATGGATATATCTTGGGTAACTCATCTACTCTCTTCTTTTCTTCACTTAGATCAGCATCAGTACTAAGCTCAAGTTCTTCAATTGGGTTAGCTTCAGTACTAACCTCTTCTTCCAAATTCACATTTTGGCTAGCATCAGTACTAGCCTCACTTACCTGAGTTTGGTATGGGTCCTTAAGAATCTTATCACTTTTAAGCTTAGAAATTGCATTGTCACTTTCAAATTAGGGATTCTTAGGTGGGACATTGGATTGATGATTAGGTCCAGGTGATTGATGGATGGGTGGGTCATTTTTAAAATTCGATATTGGTTCGTTTGGCAATTGACCTAGTTCTCTCCTAATGGTAGATTCAGTTAATTGATCTATTTGTGCTTCTAGCCTAGCGAGAGATTGCTGTTGGATCATAATCATTTGTTAGAGTTGGTTCAACCTATCATCGGCCAGATTAGTCTGTTGAGGAGGTGGGTATGACGGTTGATTGTAATAGGATAGTTGAGTAGGCTGACTAGGCTGACCACTATTATAGGTATAATTTTGGTATTGGGGCCTATTCTGAAAGTTTTGCACAGAAAAAAATTGGGTTTGAGCTTGAGTCTGTTGGGGTCTCCAAGAAAAATTAGGATGGTTCCTCCAATCTTGGTTATATACATTTAAGAATGGGTCATTGATAGGATTGAAGTAACCTTGAGTAGTTTGAACTTGCTCTTGGATGAAAGGTGGAAACTGTGCAGTCGTAAGATATTCACTAACATGATAGGCTAGGCTAGCACAGATAGAATAAATCTCCTGATAATTGAAAGATGGTGTATATTGCATAGGAGATTGTAGATCTAAGACTAGGCATTTATCTATAAGAATGTCGATTTTATCTAATTTTTGGATTAGCGAGTTCAAATCGACCTCAGGACTAAAGTCAAAATATTTGATCCCATTGAATGATAGGAACATCGATGGGTTGTAGGTGGAAGGAATAAAATATTCCTTCATCTGCCTAGGTGGTTCTCAAAATTTTCAGCCATTTGATTTTCAGGTTTAGCATGGATCAGTCGTTCAATTTCAGGATTAAATTCAACTAGGTCAGAAAAAATATATCGTGCATGTATTAGTGCAAACCTTAATATGTGTGTTGTTAAGATTTTTTTTTTTAAGAATAAGGAGGAGAAAAAGAAGAGAAAAGAAAGAAAGAGAAAAGTTCTAAAGGTGAGATCTTTAAGAAAAATCTTAGACCTAAAGACGTAAGATGAGAAGAATTAGTTGTGGTTAAGTATTAATTACAATCAAGTTAGCAAACAGTTAAACCTAGACACCTACGGGTTTTTTAGACCTAACAGTTCGATGTAAAGTGGCTTAGTCTAGACACAAATTGGGTTTGTTCTCACTTCCTTCAACTAGTCAGGTAAGAGGTGAGGTCATGGGGGTCCTCCCGTTGCTTGCCTTAGACACTAATTGAATTAGCCAGGTAAGCTAACGGAACTAATTAAATAACCACAAGTCCACTTAGGTAGAGCCTTTGTAACCTCTAGCCTTAGACACTAGTTTCAGGGATGAGTCCAAACTTACTTTGTACTTGACCACAATACTCAAACTGAACTCAATTGATCCTAGGGACCCATGTCTACTTGATTTTAGTTAGGTTGGGTTAATGCAGGATGCTGGTTGGTTGTTTTTGGGCTAAGGAAGGGTGATGAGATCCCCACCTTATCTTGTTATGGGTGTTTCCCTTAAATTGATTTGAGATGATAATGCACAACCAATTTCAAACAAGGGATTTTATGCAACTAAATTAAATACATAAAATTAATTAAACTTGAAAGCTTACCTTGTCTCCAACAATCACCAAAAGTAAATATAAGATGATGAATGCTTCTAAAAATTAAGTTTCTACTTTTATCATGCAATTTTTATTAGATTTATGTGGGTGAATTTTAGATTAATTTGAAAAAAAAATAACAATTAATACTAAAAAAATAGTTAGGGTTAGGGTTAGGATTGATCTCACCAAGCAAAATTGGAAGCTTTCTATCTCTTTTTTGATTTTTTTTCTGTACAAAGATAAAAAAAATAGAAAAGTTAGTAAGCTATATTTATAAGAAAATCAAAAAAATTAAATATTAAAATAGTTGTCTTCCCTGACAATGGTGCCAAAAATTTGATACGATCGCGATGTTGTCATTAGGACACCGTGATTATCAATCAAATTTCAACTTCAATAAAAAATAAAAATATATAGAAAGAAGTAAGTCAGGTCGAATCCACAGAGAAAACAGGATTTTGATTTGAAATCTTTGATTTTGCAAAAAAAAAAAAATTTGGAGAAAGAAATTTAAGTCAGAAAATAAAAATTAAAAATATGAAAAATAAATCGAGTACTAAGATCTATTATTTAGATCTTAACATCTACTTGCAAAAAAATAAATAATAAAAATTTAAAAAATATAAAAATAAATTGATACTAAGATCTACTAATTAGATCCTAGCATCTACGTACAAAAAATAAAAGATAAAAATTTAAAGTACAAAAAAATAAATTTTGCATTAATTGAAATTGAAATTCAAGTACAAAAAATTTAAAAAAATAATAAAATAAGATAAAAATAAAATTATAGCAAAGATCTGAAGTTGATCAGTTCAGCCTCATCGAAAAGATGGTTGATGACCTCTCCATCTTCCATCGTACTCTGTAGAGCAAACTGGCTTTTCTCCTTCTTCTCTTTGGGTCCCTAAACCTATCTAATTTTTTTTTCTAATTTTTTTTAGTCTTTCCACTCAATTTTTCTTCTCTCTAGACTTATTCTCGGACCTTCTATTTATAGATAAATTTTTCATAATTTTTTGATAGGAAAAGGAGTCCAAAAACCCTTAGAAATCATATTAATCCCTTTTAGAATATTTCTAACCATCGGATCGGCTTCGGACCACCCAGATCTACCCAAAAAATTCTCATTTTAATCTAAATCAAAGTCGAATCAAACCACAGCCGTCCGATCATGCCTGGGATTAGTTCTGATGAAATTCTGGCCATCAGATCGTGCAAAATATCTCCTATTCAGAGTCAAAAATGTCCTCAGCCATCCGATCGCTTGATGGATCACTTCTGAGCCGTTAGATCATGCAAAAATCCCTCTTATAAACCGACAATGGTTGCTGACCGTCAGATCTGGGTCGGGATGAATTTCAGCCGTTAGATCGCATCCAAAATCCTTCTCTCACTGTGAGCCGCGCCTGTAAACCGTGTGAAGTTTCTTGTGGACCACACCCTGGCTCTGTGCATCGAGCAACTGGTCCACCGTGCACCGAAGGTAATATTTTTTATTTTTAGGATATTTTGGCTCGATTTTTGCTCCAATTTTTTGCCTGAAAAATAAAAAAAAAAAATATGCATTAAATTTCTCAAAAATTTCTTATCATTTTGGTTCTTAAATTACTCAATTAAATTAACATCTATTTTTTATAAATATGCTCTAATTTTTATTTTTTTAAAATTATTTATTTTTGTAAAAAAAATTAATTTATTCATAAAATTAAGTTTTTAAGAAGATGTTAGCACCATAAATTATCAAAAATATATACAATAAATGTAAAAATTATAGGAACCAGATCTAGGGTTTCAGGGTCAGATCTTAAAATTTTTTCAAGATCATACAGCGGAAGACTAAAATAAATCAAACTTATTCCTTTTTAATTTGATCCAAACCACCTTCCATGTAAGAAAGAAGAGAGAAGACCTTTTGTGAATGTGGGAGAGACCTGGGAGAGGGCTTTTGTCGCACAAAATAAGAGGAGATAGGCGTTGAATGAGAGAGAGGGCGTGGGGAAGGCTTATGTGGTGCAAGGTGGAATCCTAGTCTTACTAGGATTCTATCTTATGACTTGTTTTAATTTGGTTTCTCAAATCAAATCAAATCAAAATTAGATCAAACTAATTAAAATAAGTCTTAACCCAATTAAGAACCTAATTTAATCAGATTAAATTAGATTTAAATCCGATTTAATTTTCTAATCAAATTAGAAATTAGATTGACCCAAGTTCTAGTTGAACTAGGACTAGTTTTTCCTTGCACTTGGCTTATCCAATAAACCAATTGGACTTGATCCAATCAAGCCCAAACCAAATCTAATTAAATCATATTTAATTAAACTTAATCTCAGCCCATTGGCTTAATCAAATTAAGCCAATTAGCAATCGAATTGCTAATCGATCCTCCTGCAACACTTACACTGGGTTAAATGTCAATCGTATTGATCATTTAACCCTAGAACGATTCTTAATCGTTGATCAACCATCCGATGGATCATGAACTCTAATGTGTGTGACCTTATAGGTCCGAACCTAAGCTAGTAGCACAGGAATAAATTTTTGTACCAATCGAAGTGACCATCTAGCAATGGTACCCGATGATCGGATAGGTCGAATGTGTAGAATAACATCCTTAGAACCCATGCGGATATAGTTTTTATATAATTCATCTCCTTGACAAAAATGATCATAGGACACCCCAGAGTTCAACTGTCAACTCTGATCAGGTTGTCCACATTGTATTTTAAAATATCAAATCCATCTGATGGATTATCCTGGCCAAGGTTTTGCTAAATTGAAATACAGCGACTCATTCTTCTCCAACTCTTGGAGTGGTCAATCCCATCTCGATCACACTCTGACTTTGCAAGTACTTGACTGTGCCCAAAAGCCTTCCATCCCTGAATTAGAAATTGAGTTAGTCTAGTACCAAAGCACAGTGAGTTGCTTGCAAGTCACTGAGGCGATCTCAAGTCTAAGGAACACTTATACCTATATCTCATTAGAGACATTCTCGACAGTAGAATACTCTGGAGTTGGTCATGTTCAATGATGATGTACCAGTACATCTCATCTGTATGCCATACCAGTGTCTCCACACTCTTTGATTAAGAAGACAACCAACCCATATGGCCTACAGCGACCTATGCTCGATAGAAGCTGTCATCCTTATTAACAGCCTATCATTTAGTCGTGAACTGTTTTAAGGACTAATCGATAAATCCTCTCTTTATCGAATCTAAATAGTCCTAAGGACTTCATCATAACAACGGAGTTCATTAGAAGATGAAAGCTTATGATAAAAATGCCAAATATATTTTATTTATTAACAAATCAATTACAATACTTGGTTGCTCAACCGTCAACAGCTTGACGATTGGCTTTTTGGGACACATTTCCCAACAACTCCCACTTGTCCTAAAGCCACTCGGCACAGCATCTAATATCCATCTTCGACTTGTGGTTGTTGAACTCTTTTTATCACCAAGGCTTTAGTGAAGGGGTCAGCCAGGTTCTCCTTTCCGTCGATCTTCTGAAGGTCGACGTCACCTCGATCCACGATCTCTCGGACCAGGTGGAAGCAGTGCAAGATGTCCTTCATCCACTGATGTGCTTTGGGTTCCTTCGCCTGAGCTATGGCACCAGTACTGTCGCAGTAGAGCAGGACCAGACCATCGAGGGAGGGTGCTACTCCAAGCTCATTGATGAATTTCCTCAGCCACATAGCTTCCTTCACGGCATCCGATGTTGCGATGTACTCCGCTTCACAAACAGAGTCCACCACAGTATGCTGCTTGGAACTCTTCCAGCAGATGGCTCCACCATTCAGAGTAAAGATATAACCCGACACGCTCCTGCTGTCATCATGGTCAGATTGGAAGCTAGAGTCTGTGAACCCCACAAGTTTCAGATCTGACTCACCATAAACCAACCATTGGTCCTTAGTATTTCTCAAATACTTAAGGATGGCTTTAACCACTTTCCAGTGATTTTTTTTAGGATCAGATTGGTATCTACTCACTACTCCTAGTGAGTATGCCACATCTGGTCTTGTACATATCATGGCATACATGATAGATCCCACGGCTGAAGCATATGGGACTCTACTCATACGCTCTCTCTCTTCAGGAGTTGTCGGACAATCCTTCTTAGAGAGAGAAATTCTTTGGCCTATTGGTAGATAGCCCTTCTTGGAATTCTCCATGCTGAATCTCTTCAGCATAGTGTCTATGTACATGGACTGGGATAACCCAAGCATCCTTTTAGATCTATCCCTACAGATCTTCATCCCTAGGATGTAGGATGCTTCACCCAAGTCCTTTATGGAGAACTATGATGACAACCAAACTTTTATCCCTGTAGTGCGGGGATGTCATTCCCGATTAAGAGAATGTCATCCACGTACAAGACAAGGAATACCACAACTGGACCATTTGCCCATTTATAGATGCAAGGCTCTTCTCCATTCTTAATGAAGCCATACGTTTTGATCACCTTATCAAAATGCATGTTCCAACTTCGAGAAGCTTGCTTCAATCCATAAATGGATCTCTGAAGCTTGCACACCTTGGACTCATCTGTGGATGTAAACCCCTCAGGTTGTATCATATATACCTCTTCGGTCAGCTCTCCATTCAGGAAAGCTGTCTTTACATCCATCTGCCAGATCTCATAATCTAGATGGGCAGCTATTGTAAGCATTATCCGAATGGATTTGAGCATTGCCACAGGGAAAAATATCTCGTCATAGTCAATACCATAACGTTGACGATACTCCTTGGCGACCAGACGGGCTTTATAGGTCTCCACCTTTCCGTCTGTGCCCCTCTTCCTTTTGAAGACCCATTTACACCCAATGGGTTTAACCCCTTCAGGTGGGTCAACCAATGTCCATACATCGTTGACCTTCATGAACTCCATTTCGGATTTCATGGCTTCAAGTCATTTCTCAGAATCAGGTCTCTGCATTGCATCCATATAGGTGATCGGATCCTCATTATTCTCATCAAGTTCGATGGGATCACTGTCCCGGACCAAGAAACTGTAGTATCTGTCCGGCTGACACGGTACTCTACCAGATCGCCTTAATGGTGCACGTACATTGGGCTCCAGATCTGATCTAATCATATCCGACTCAGGTTCAGCTATTGGTGTCGGTCCTTCTACCTGTTGAACTTCATCAAGTTCAACTTTAGAGGCAACGGTTCCTTCACCAAGGAACTCCTTTTCTAAAAAGATTACCTTAAGGCTGACGAATACCTTTTGTTCATCAGCATGGTAGAAAAAATATCTTTTTGTCTCTTTGGGGTACCCTATGAATGAGCATTTGTCAGACCTAGGTCCAAGTTTGTCTGTGACTAATCGTTTGACATAGGCCGGGCACCCCCAGACCCTAAGGTGTGAAAGTGCTGGCTTACGTCCTGTCCATATCTCATATGGAGTCTTAATTACAGACTTACTTGGAACCCTATTTAATAGATAACAGGCCGATTCGAGTGCATATCCCCAGAAGGATATCGGCAAGCTAGCAAAATCCATCATGGATCGGACCATGTCTAACAGAGTCCGATTCCTCCTTTCAGACACACCATTATGCTTTGGTGTTTCTGGAGGAGTCCATTGGAGGAGAATCCCATTCTCTCCTAGATATGTGAGAAACTCACTAGAAAGGTATTCTCCTCTTCGATCAGATCGAAGAGTTTTAACACTCTTCTCAGTTTGTTTTTCTACTTCACTTCAGAATCGTTTGAATATTTCAAATGAATCTGACTTATGTTTCATCAGATAGACATATCCATATCGGGATAGGTCATCCGTGAAAGTTATGAAGTAGAAATATCCACCTCTAGCACTGGTGCTCATGGGCCCGCATACATCAGTATGTATTAGGCCCAAGAGCTCAGTAGCTCTCTCACCTTTTTCAGTAAAAGGTGACTTGGTCATTTTACCAAGAAGACAGAACTCACAGGTTGGAAGTGATTCACAATCACTGACTTCGAAGATTTCCTCTTGAGTCAACCTGTTTATTCTGTTCTTGTTTATATGACCTAGCCTACAGTGCCATAAGTAGATATCTGACATACTATCTAATCTAGGGTGCTTGCCAGTAGAATAGACTCTTATCAGGCTTGATCTTTTTGGTCTGGCTCTGCACTGATATCCCAGCCTGAACTTGCACCTTCTTCACTTTCTTCTTCTTGTTCTTCTTCCCTTTCTTAAAAGGTCAAGAACCAGAAGACGAACCTCCCACTAAGTTCACCGACTCCTTGTGAAGTTGGTGATCCTTCTCAAAGTTTTGAAGCAACCCCAGTAACCCGTGGTAGTTCTCTTCAGGCTTTGTCATTCTATAATGAGTGAGGAATGGGAGATAAGACTTGGGCAGCGAGTTCAGTATTGCATCTTTCCCAAGCTGCTCATGCAAGGGAAAGCCGAGCTTGCTCAATCGTTCCATCAGCTCGATCATGTACAATACATGATCAGTGACAGAGGCACCATCCCGTATTTTGGCGTTGAAGATGGCACAACTAGTCTTGTGCCTCTCCACATCATCGGGTGTGTCAAAGGCATCCTCCAACACTTGAAGCATGTCTTTTGGCTGAGCCATCTCGAATCTGTGATTGAACTCGTCGCTCATGGCAGCCAGCATGATACAGCACATCGTAGTCCGGTCACTGAGCCACTTCTGGTAAGTATCTCTGACTGTTCCACGTGCATTGACAGCTGGCTTCTCAGGTGCAGGATCCATTATCACATATAGGATCCGTTCATGCTCCAGGACTATCTTCAACTTTCGGTACCAGCTACCGAAGTTGGGTCCCACCAACTTATCATTGTCCAATAATGATCAGAGCGATAGAAAAGTGGCCATATTTGCACAAAGGAAAACTATAACCTAATTAGTAATTGATTCATTAAATCTAAAGATTTGGACTTTAATCAAAAAGTTTCTCTCACTATTTTATTCAAATTAGTAGCCTCTACCTCCAATTCGAGGAATTACCCTAATTCCTTAGTGGATACTAGAATCCACTTAGACTGCACACAAGCCCAACTTTGGTTGGCCAATCCATGTACATCTAAGGGTAGGTTCATAACCAATTATTTCTCTAAACAATTTCTAGTAATTTTAATTTTGCCCCAGAAACCTAATCAGTAGGCTTTGGCCTCCACTGTAAGGATCCGGTTAGGTCCAACCATTAACATGATCATACTTGGTGTATCTAACCAATGAATGATTAAGCCCAACTTTGGTTGGCTCACCTAACCACTATTAGAGAGACACTTCCAAGTCATCATATGATGAGTGATAATTCCATTAGTTAACAAGCACCAGGCCTTTGGGTCTGCAATGATTATTAAGTTAATGGACTCATTATCAAACACCTTAATGGGAGGCTATGACTCAGTTATCTTTATAACTTTATCATTTTAAGGACTTAATAATTTTAGAGGATTTAAATAATATAGAGGATGAGGTCAGATGAACCAGCTTATCATGATCCTCCCACTGGCTTCACCAAGTCAGCTTAAGGGAGACCATTAAAAGGGCTGGTCTAGGAGCACCTAAATCAGTCACATTGATTTACCTAGCTGACATGGGTCAGCTCGAATAGTCAAGTGATCGATCAAAACATAATTTCACCAAGAGGCCAGGTAAGTTCGATCAGTGGGAGGGTCTGCCAAAGCTTGCCTTAGACACCATCAGAAATAGCCAGGTAAGCAGGCTCCCAATTAAAAACCACCAGTCTGGTTTACCTTAGACACCAACTGGTTTAATTAGTTTCGATTAGATCAACCTAACAGTTCATGCTAGACCGCTTAGCCAAGAATCAAGTCCATTTGGTTCTCGTTAAAGATATGGACTCGACCAACTACAACTATTGTAATTGCTCTAGAGAATTCTTGACCTAATCTAAGACAATAATTGATTAGATTTAGTCAATTCTCTAATTAAGTCCATCTTTAATCTAATCATAGGTCTAACCCAATTAATGGACCTAATTCCCACTAACCCATTAACCCAATGTGTTATGGTTTGTGTCTTAGGTTCTTCAATTCACAATCCTAGAACCTAATCAAACAACTTCTTAATTCTTAATTAAGTTTTGGGCTGAGGGTTGGGTTCGGCTTTTTAAAAAATAATTTTTATATTTATAAAATAATTTTATAATATGATTCTACCAATCATATTGCATGTTTGATTCATAATCAAGATACAAGTGAAATAAACATGAAACTACTTTAGATCTAATCTAAACAGGTTCATGTAATTGAAACAGTTTCAACTTTAAATAATTTCTTTGCATAAAAATTACTAATAAAGAGATTTTATTTTAGATTTAAATATCTTTTAAATCTAATAAATCATAAATTTAATCTAGATCATATCTAACAAATTTATGATTAAAGATAGATCTACACAAACTAGGACAACCTTTACATTGTAAGAGGTAAACCTTACAGCACGACAATCTTTCAGTTCGTGATTGATCTAAAATTTTAATTTTAGATTTAATAATTAGATTATAAATTAGATCTAATCTAAAAAATAATCTAAGCATGTATAAATAATCATGTAATAAAGAACCTAGGCTCTGATACCAATTGTAGGAACCAGATCTAGGGTTTCAGGGTTAGATCTTGAAACTTTTTCAAGATCATACAACGAAAGATTAAAATAAATTAAAATTATTTTCTAAAATTAGAGGATCCCTAGATTTAAGATCCTATTACATGATTATTACATAGTATTAAATCAAAAATTAAAATATATAAATATAGCATGAACTACATGTTGATCATATCAACATGTCTCTATACTACATCTAATGTATGTATTAAACAATAGATCAGATCTATTACCTTGCAAGTTAGATGTTCTAACCTCGCTGATCTAGACTTGAGGATGATGTTGCAAGCCGCACATGTGTCCGACCTCTAGGAGTCATCCACACGAGCCCACGAATCTCGATCAGAAGTCCTGCTTTAGGAAATCAGCACAGTATGCTAGTACTGCGCTGATCCTTCTTTGATGGTTGATCAGGTGCCTCCTTCTTCTTGATTTAGACTCTTTCAAAGATGAAAAGTAGGAGGAAGAGTTTTAGATCTGAGATGCTCTCAGGAAACACAAGATGGAGGGAGGAAAGATATGAAAACAAACAACCCTAGAAGAAGACCCTCTTCTTCTTCTCGTTTCTCTCTCTAGACACCCTATCTTGTGTCTATTATATCTCCACGACCCAAAGGTTTTTCTCTCTAATTTTTGAATGGCCTAAAGGTCTCTCAAATATCTATCTTCTTGGAAAATGTTATACAGAAACTCATTTTATATAGAGAGATATGATAGAGTCCTTATCTAGGTCAAATACCTAGTCAAGGCTTATCCAAACATGGCAAGTTAAGGGGCGCCCAACTCTTAAGCATCTCCTCCTAATTTTCATGCATGGATCACTAGAAAAGGGTCAATAATGTGTACCCTAAAGGCCATAAAAATTTCAAAAAAAATTTGGATAGATTCGGTGCAAAATTGAAAGAGTTTTGGATTTCTAAAACTCTATCTCATAGAATTCGAAATCCAAACTTATTCCTTTTTGATTTGATCCAATCCACCTTCCATGTAAGAAAGAAGAGAGGAGACCTTTTGTGAATGTGGGAGAGACCTGGGAGAGGGCTTTTGTCACACAAAATAAGAGGAGATTGGCGTTGAATGAGAGAGAGGGCATGGGGAAGGCATATGTGGTGCGAGGTGGAATCCTAGTCTTACTAGGATTCTATCTTATGACTTGTTTTAATTTGGTTTCTCAAACCAAATCAAAACAAAATTAGATAAACCTAATTAAAATAAGTCTTAACCCAATTAAGAACCTAATTTAGTCAGATTAAATTAGATTTAAATCTGATTTAATTTTCTAATCAAAATAGAAATTAGATTGACCCAAGTCCTAGTTGAACTAGGACTAGTTTTTCCTTGCACTTGACTTATCCAATAAACTAATTGAACTTGATCCAATCAAGCCCAAACTAAATCTAATTAAATTATATTTAATTAGACTTAATCTCAGCCCATTGGCTTAATCAAATTAAGCCAATTAGCAATCAAATTGCTAATCGATCCTCCTGCAACACTTGCACTGGGTTAAATGTCAATCGTATTGATCATTTAACCCTAGAACGATTCTTAATCGTTGATCAACCATCCGATCGGATCATGAACTCTAATGTGTGTGACCTCATAGGTTCTAACCTAAGCCGGTAGTATAGGAATAAATTTCTATACCAATCGAAGTGACCATCTAGCAATGATATCCGACGACCAGATAGGTCGAATGTGTAGAACAACATCCTTAGAACCCATACGGATATAGTTTTCATATAATTCATCCCCTTGACCAAAATGATCATAGGACATCCCAGAGTTCAACTGTCAACTCTGATCAGGTTGTCCACATTGTATTTCAAAATATCAAATCCATTTGATGGATTACCCTGGCCAAGGTTTTGCTAAATTGAAATACAGTGACTCATTCTTCTCCAACTCTTGGAGTGGTCAATCCCATCTCGATCACACTCTGACTTCGCAAGTACTTGACTATGCCCAGAAGTCTTCCATCCCTGAATTAGAAATTCAGTTAGTCCAGTACCAAAGCATAGTGAGGCGATCTCAAGTCTAAGGGACACTTATACCTATATCCCATCAGAGACATTCTCGACAGCAAAATACTCTGGAGTTGGTCACGTTCAATGATAATGTACCAGTACATCTCACCTGTATGCCATACCAGTATCTCCACACTCTTTGGTTAAGAGGACAACCAACCCATATGGCCTACAGTGACCTATGCTCGATAGAAGCTGTCGTCCTTATTAACAGCCTATCATTTGATCGTGAACTATTTTAAGGACTAATCGATAAATCCTCTCTTTATCGAATCTAAATAGTCCTAAGAACTTCATCATAACAACGGAGTTCATTAGAAGATGAAAGCTTATGATGAAAATACCAAATATATTTTATTTATTAACAAATCAATTACAATACTTGGTTGCTCAACCATCAACAGCTTGACGATTGGCTTTTTGGGACACATTTTTCAACAAAAATATATCATTTATCTGGGGGCATGGGGAGGTTCTATTGGAGGCATGGGCTATTGAAAATCAGAACTAAGGAGCCTTAGGAAAGGCCCCTTTAAATAGGTAAAAGGTTTGAATCCTATTCAAAACCAAACAACGACTTAATACAAGTCTTACTTACATTAGGAATCTTTATTCCTTTAGTTATTTGACCCCCTTTAGGAAATCTTTTAGGTGCCAACTATTGGAGCCCTTGCACCCACAATTTCACATGCCACGTGGCACCCATGGGACACCCCAATCAGATCTCATACACCCTCCATCAAGTGGGTATGCCCAACTTGATCAAAACAAGTGGCACCCCATCCAAACTATCTAAAAAATTATTTAAAAGTTTGATCCCTTAATTCATATGATCCAAAATTCTAGGAATCTAATAATTGGAGCCCAATGAATCTAATTCATTTAGGTTATTAGCAAATAATTAAATTTGAATTAATCTTATCAAATAAGATATTCAAATGTAAAGAGAAAATTGGGTTCAACCATGTGCTAGCAAGGTTACCCTGAACCCAATAGGATTTTTCTAAACCCAATTGAGACTTTATAAGCCCAATTACTTATTTCAGGTCTAATCCCTTTATTGTATGATCCCATAGGTTCAATTATATCTGGTAGTGAGATATACAATGATCTCTATCATAGTACCATTGAAACTCTTTTCAATGAATCGAAACAATTCCACTCTAATTCATCAAAGATTGTCGATCCTGAGCAACCCTAGTGAGCTCTCCCAATCCACCAGTGACACCTAATAATATATAGTGGCAAACTAGTAGAACCGAAAAAGAATCTCAAGGATTAGTTCACATGTGATTTAATCCTTCTATCATGAGTCCCGACTAGATGGAAGGTCATGGATAAATCATCAAACCTCATCATTAGTCATATGATAGATTCGATTTGCTCTAGTCCAATTGTGATCCTCATAGAAAATCTTTTTCATCTATCACACTACTGTGGCTACAGACTCTCGAACTTAACCTCTCAAATCTCATAAGACTACTCTCTATTAAGATCGATAGATTCTATCTAGATGTGCATCCTACTGCTATAGTAGACCAACTGTTGCCAATATCCACTACAAGATCTCATTGAGACTATGTTTATATGTCAGTCAAACTTCAGCAGCCTCATTGTGAGCAGTCGAACCATTGCAGATCAAAAGACCATTCACACAATTACAGCATCGAGACAATCACTGACGATCGAGTAGAAATCCAAGTGATCTCTCGTATGGTCATGCTGAGTACTAGTTGTTCTCTAACAACTATCCATACTCATCACTCAGTGTCTCTACATTGTAGACTAGAGACTCATCAACCTCGAAGGAAGCGACTGTGTGTTAGTCTATCTAGATCGATCATCGTTCTCATGATGATACTTTGACCAAAAGTATTTAAGAATTATATATATGTCTCTAATCTCAACAACTTGAGAATATGTATCGAAATATTAATTTCATGGACGATTCAAAGACACATCATATTTGAATAAAAATTAAACTTATCCTTTTATTGATCAAATCAATGAATTAAGTATAAAATTATATCTTAGATTTATTACAATGTGTCAACTAGATTGACTTCTAAGACATACATCTAACAATCTCCCACTTGGGCTAAAGTCAATTGACCACTAATCTAAGTCTCATCTTCTCAAGGTGGGCTTCCATCTTTGGCTCACTCAATTGCTTTATCAGCTGGTCTGCCATATTATTCGCAGAGTCTACTCTTCACACCTCGATATATTTCTTTTTGAGATAGTCATGTATGATATGGTACCACCACTCAATGTGCTTTGATTTCTGATGAGACCTTAGCTCCTTAGCAAGTGCTATGGCTCAATTGTTATCTCTATAAAGTGGTATGGTATCTGATGTCATTACCCCAAGTTTCGCGATGAACTTCTTAAACCAAAAGCCTTCCTTTGCAGTATCTGAAGCAGTGATATATTCAGCCTCTATGATCGAATCCACTATGATGGGTTGCTTGGAACTCTTCCAGCTAACTGCACCACCATTACATGCGAACACATATCCTGATGTAGATTTTCTATTATTGGGATCAGACATGAAGTCTGAATCAGTATACACTTCGACTCACAACTCAGAACCTCCTCCAAAGATCAAGAATAAATCTTTAGTTCTTCAGAAGTATTTAAGAATGTTCTTCACAGCTATCCAGTGCTCTATGTCTGGATTCGACTGATACCTATTCGTGACACTCACAGCAAAGACAATATCAAGTCGAATACATAGTATGGCATACATGAGGCTCTGTATGGCTGAGGCATAAGAAATCCTATTCATGCGCTGAACTTCCTCAGATGTGGTCAGACACATCATCTTGGAAAGATGAATACCATGCCTAAGAGATAAAAGTTCTCTTTTAGAGTTTTTCATGCTAAACATCTTTAGCACTTTCTCTATGTACAGCTTTTGTGACAGGCCTAGCATCCTTTTAGATCTATCCCTATAGACTTTTATTTCAAAAATATAGGATACTTTTCCTAAATCTTTTATGGAGAATTTCTTGGACAACCATCTTTTGACCGTGGTCAGCGTGGGAATGTCATTCCCAATGAGGAGAATATCATCTACGTACAATACGAAGAATGTATTGCACTCTCACTGACTCTTTTGTATACACAAGATTCCTCTTCATTTATGATGAAACCAAATGATTTGATCGCATCATCAAAATGAAGATTTCAATTTTGAGAAGCTTACTTTAATCCGTATATGGACCTTTGTAGCTTGCAGACTCTATGATCACCATCACCAAATGTGAAACCCAAAGACTGCCCCATATAGATATCTTCCTCAAGATATCTATTCAAGAAAGTAGTTTTCACATCCGTCTATCAGATTTCATAATCATAATAAGCTACAACAGCAAGTAGAGTGCGGATGGATTTCAGTATGGCTACGGGTGAGAAGATTTTCTGATAGTCAATGCCCTTGCACTGACTATAATCTTTTGCCATGAGCCTAGCTTTATAGGTCTCTACCTTACCATCGGCATCTATTTTTTTTTTGTAGATCCATTTACACCTAATGGGTACTATACCCTAGGTGGATCCACTAAGATCTATACTTGGTTCGAGTGTATCGAGTCGATCTCTGACTTTATTGTATCTAACTATTTTTCAAAATCGATTAAAGGTATAAGATCATCACCATGATCCTTATCTCTCATAAGAAATATTTTCTTTACTTTCTTCGTAAGCATACCCATGTATCTTTCAGGAGGTCGGGAGACCCTGCTAGATCTATGAGGTGGTAGAAGAATATCAACTACTGGCTCATAAATAATGGATTCCTGAGGATTTGTAGCTCTTTGCTCTTCGCTCTTCAGAGACCTTCTCTTCAAGCTCAACTAACCTCCCACTACCACCATCCTGGATAAACTATTTTTTTAAAAATATGACATTCTGACTCACAATCACATTGTGATCTTGTGGAAAGTAAAAGTAGTATCCCATTGATTCTTTTGGATACTCTATAAAATGAACTATTATAGATCTATCCTCTAATTTATCAGCCATCTGTCTCTTGACATAGGCCGAACATCCCTAAATCTTAAGATAACATAGACTCAGCTACTTACTATACCACATCTCATATGGTGTAGTAGGAACAGATTTTGATAGAATCCTATTCAATAAGTGAATTGCAGTTAATAAGGCATGTCCGCAAAGATATGAGGGTAAATCAATGAAGCTCATCATGAACCTGACCATATCTAATAGGATCCTATTCCTCTTTTTAGATACCCCATTGAGTTGAGGTGTTTTGGGAGGAGTCCATTAAGAGACTATGCCGTTGTCCTTAAGATATCTCAAAAATTTTTGACTAAGCTATTCACCTCCTCAATTAGATCAAAGAACCTTAATAGGTTTGTCTGTTTATTTTTTTACTTCATTTCTGAATTTTTTGAACCTTTCAAAAGCTTTAGACTTGTGTTTCATTAGATACACATATCTGTACCAAGATAGATCATCAGTAAAGGTGATGAAGTAGCTATAACCATCTCTGGTCTATACATCAAATGGCCCACACACATCGGTGTGTACTAGGGCAAGTAACTCAATGGCCTTTCTCCATGTCCTACAAAGGATAACTTGATCATTTTTTCTCAAAGACAAGATTCACAAGCTAGGTACAACTCTGGATCAACAGAGCCAAGGATCCCATCCTTTTCCAGCTTATTTATCCTGTCCTCTCCAATATGGCCTAGTCTATGGTACCACAAGTACTTTTGATTAATTTTTTTTTGAATTTCTTTTAACCTACGGCACTCACTATTTGCTCATTTAGATTCACATTCGCATCAACATGCAAGTGATATAGACTGTCAATTAAAAGGCCACATGCAACCAATTTATTTCATAAATAAATGAAATAAAAATCTTTATTAAAATTAAAATTAAAACTATCCTGTGCTAGTACAGACATAGAAATCAAATTTTGACTAGCTACAGAAATAAAATAATAATTTTTTAAATTAATCTAAATTTTGACGGTAATTGAAGAAGATAAGTGCCAACAGTTTCTACAGTAATTTTTGCTCCATTATCGATCTGAAAAATCATATCATATTTTCTCAACCTCTTACTTTCTATTAGACCCTGTATTGAAGTACATATATGAGCACTCGAATCAGAGTCCAATATCCAACTAGAAGTAGAAAAAATCGTAAGATTAGATTCAATTATGAGCATACCTTCTCAAGGTTTATCACCTTTTTTGGTCTTTAGGCTCTCCAGGTGGAGTGGATAGTTCCTCCTCCAGTGGCTGTCAGCATCATAGTGAAAATATTTTTTCTTTGCTTTAGCCTTTTTTGGAACATCCTTCTTTGGCTTGCTCTCTTTTTTCTACTTCTTAGTGGATTTGTTCTTCTTCTTCCAACCAAACTTTTTCTTAATCGAAGAAGTCCGCTCCATAGTGAGAACAGTGCCCCTTGAACTCTTCAAGGTTCCCTCAGTGGTGATCAATATGTTGACCAATTTGGATATAGTGCAATCAAGTTTGTTCATATAAAAATTTATAATAAATTAGCTATATGAACTCATAAAGGATTGAATGATCAAATTCATCTGCAATTCTTTTTGCATATCAAGCCCGAGCTTTTCAAGAACCTCAATATCTTCGATCACCATCATACAGTGCTCATGGACTGACTGTCCTTCGTGCATCTTCAGATTGAAGAGTCTCCTGCACACTTCGAAGTGTGCTGTATGGCTCTGCTCACCATACAACTCTTGTAGGTGAGTGATCATAGCCCTAGCAGTGGCCATATGCTCATGCTGGCTTTGCAACTCATTTGACATAGATGTCGGTACATAGTACTTGATCCAACTATCTTCATCCGTCTACTTTTCATAAGTAATTCTTTGCTCTACAATAGGATGGTTTGGTAATACTAGGGGTTTCTGATCTAGTACATGACCTAATTTTTCAAAAATCAGGACAATCTTGAGGTTTCTCAGTCAATCTTTATAGTTTATTTTGGTCAAATGATTGGATTCAAGGATGTGGGCTAGAAGATTTGAAGCTGACATTGTTTAACTGTGAGAGTAAAGATTTAAGTTAAACTTTTATACTTTAAATTTATATTTATTTTAGAGACTTTAAGATACAAACAATGACTCTCACTAATTTTTCGGATCCCTCCACTCTCTGGGTGGAAAACAAAAAATCTTAACGTGACAGCTAGATTTCTAGTGGGTGCTGTGGTCCCACCGATGCCATGTACCTCATCTAACAATTATTACTAATATGTACACCGATACGTGGATAACTCTTTACCCAAATGCTTCTCTAAGCATGTTGCAGCGACTTGATCTCTAAGTCATGTAGGCTCACCAAACAGTTATTAACCACACTCCTTAGTCAATCCGACCCACCATTCACAAGTAAGTGCAAAACCATCATTGGGTCCCTCACCTAACAGTTGTTAGGCCCAACCCCATCTTTATCCTGGAGCAACTCTTTGCTAATAGAATGGTTGCATGTTTCTGGTGCAACTGAACCATTGTGACCAGCTGAGAATAATCAACACCAATAGCACACCAGCACATCTATAATGATGGAAGACATATGGATTTAATATTTATAAGGAGGTTTAGGTTTAGGTCTCATCTAATCAATCATCATATGATCGATCTAATTGATATGGGCTAAACCAAACAGCCAAGCAACCTTATTCAAGACTCAATCTTCCAAATTGGTCAGGTAAATAGAGATCGATGGGGGTCCCCCCGTTGCTTTTTTTAGACACCAATAAATTAGCCAGATCAACGAATGGAATCAATTAAATAATTATCTCTTAATTACTTGTCTAAGACACCAATAGGTCAATTGGTCCAAATAGGTTAGCTTAAGTAAATCAAGCTCAAGCCATCGAGCTGAATTAGGTCCTTAGGTTAATCGATTCTACATATGGATTTAATCGATTTGATCAATAATAATTGCATGATCTTATAACTTAATTGACCTAATCTTAATCAACAATTGATTTGATTTAATCAATTACTTAATCAAATTAGATCCATTATGTTCAAATCAAAAAATTCTAAATGCAATCTAATTATATGAGCTAACTTTAGATTTCGTATAACCAAAACCCTCATGCACAAACATAAATTTTAGATTTCAAAAGTAAATTTTAGATCTAAATTTTTGCATAAAAGATAAGTTTCAAAATTATGAAACTAATTTTTAGGTTTAACATACAAGCATATATCTGAGATATGTATGTAAAATTCAGATCTAAATAAAAATTCATTCATAACATGATATTATATATCTCATATACAAATCATGAATCATATTGAAAATAATTTTTAGACCTAAATATGCAATTATATATCTCATATATGAATCATAAATCAGGTCAAATTAATTTTCAAATTTATGCATGCACCTATATATCATATATGCATGAACTAGAATCGATCTAGAATAAAATTCAGATCTATGCATGCTCTCACATATCAAATATAAGATCTAAAAATTAAATTTAAAATAAATTTTAGATTCAAAATAATTATTTATATATCTCATACATTAAGAAAAAATTAGATTTTAAAATTTTTTTCAAATTATATGTCAATTTCATGTATATGAAATCCGTGGCTCTGATACCACTATTAAAATTTCATGTCAGGGCATGCCTGTATGTTTTAAAAATTTTTTTTCTAAATAAAGAAGCATAATAGAAGATTAAAATATCTTTTAATCTTAATCATACATGCATAAAATATAAAACACTAGGATCTACTTCATAGAAATTGAACACGCTGAATTTTATGCTGAAATTGAATATGTGACCAAATTATATACCTATTTCATAATTTCTTTCTTCAAATCTGAATCTGAAAGAGAGTAGATTTTTTTAGCCATGCATATATTCGACCTCTATAGGTATCCACTCAGGATCAGCCTGAAATAGTCTTCTTTGGTGATGATTTTTGTTCTCTAAGAATAATTACCCTACAAATCTGAATGAAGCCTGGATCGCAATCAACTCTTTGATCATTTTTTTAATTTTTTTCTCCTCTTCTTCTTTTATTTTTCTTCTCTTGATTAAGAAGCTATCAAGGACTGAAAACCCACAAGCAAAGGGGACACCCAAGCTTCTCTTGGGCGTGGAGATATGGGATGCCCAAGACCTTAGGCGTTGGATCCTTAAGGGAGAATAGAGGGAGAAGAGAGAGGGGGCATGGGGAGCTTCTATTGGAGGCATGGGCTGCTGAAAATTAGAACTAAAGAGCCTTAGAAAAGGCCCTTTTAAATAGACAAAAGGTTTGAATCCTATCCAAAATCAAACAACCACTTACTATAAGTCCTATTTGTATTAGGAATCCTTATTCCTTTAGTTATTTGACCCCCTTTAGGAGATCCTTTAGGTGCCAACTATTGGAGCCCTGATACCTATACGATTCCAATCATGAAGTGAAAAAAAAAAATTAAAAATTTTTAAACATATATTTCGAGAGCTTTAACATTTAAAACTATCAAACCGAAACCCAAACCCTAGAATCACCTTATAGATGTCGAACAAAATAAAATCAAGCATGTAAAGAGATAGAAATTTATACTTCCTCAAATGAATAATACGGTAAGTAGGTGATCTCTATGAGGCTCTAAAGTAGAAGTCCTCCAATGGTGATCCACATGAAAGTTGGCCAAGGTCCTTCCTAATCGGTGCGCTGCCACAGTTTTTTCTTCATAAGAACACTGCCGGCTTCGAACTTCAAAGAATGATCGCACCAATATCTAGTTACCTTTAATTTTGCCATCAGAATCATGCCCTCTTCAAAAGTCTCACAATCTAAGATTTGATTTTGTACTCCAACATATAAAAAAATCAAACTCTAAGACAAACTAGCAACACTTACCAATTTTCTCACCACCCTTCTTAGAACTTTTCCTCCCAATTTTTTCTTTGCCTTTTTCTCAAATTTTTTACATAATTATTCTCCCTAATCACATACCAATTAGCTTTAATTTTTATCTAAAATCCAGCCCTTAGCCCATACGGGATACCCCATATAAGTAGGCCAAGAGGGGATGTGAAGAAGGACCAAGGGGCGCCAACCCTTAGCGCTCCAAGTCTTCACACAAAGAATAAATTCTTCATGTCTTTATGTGGCACAGAAGAGCCTTCACACAAAAGGACTCCTCTTCTTCTGCACCTCATAAATCTATCATAAAACATCAGCATGAAATAATTAGGAATCTGGAGGAAACCGAGGAGTTGGATAAGAGTCTTCATAAAGAAGGACTCTTCCACTTCTCAATGTAAATTAGGGTGGGCGAAAATTATTTTTGGGTGTGGACCTAGTGGGTGTAGAGGACTCATTTCACACTTGAAATACTTCCAAGTTGGATAAGAATCAAAATAAAATATACCCAATCCAATTAGGTCAAAGGCAACTGGTCTAGTTTAGCTCAAACACTTTGAACTGAACCTAATTAGGAACTTGGGTTAACACAATATACTAGCATATCAAATTAATCTTAAGAATTATATTAAATTTTAATTAAATTAGATCAAGATCAAATCTCAAAGTATGTGACCCATTGGGTTCCAAATCTGACCAGCAGTGGATACAAACTCTTGACCTAACCCTAATCCAATCAGATTAGGTTAGCTCAAAAGTTCCAATCAACTAGGACTCTTCTTAATTAATTCTCAAATTAAACTTTTTTAATTCTGATGAATCCACAAGTCAAGATTGATATCTAAAAATATATCATTACTATCTGAAAGATTTAAAATTTTGACGAAAAATTATCAAAATATCCTTCAATGATAAGTTATCGTGTAATTCAATCCTTTAGTCAAATAACATCCCATATGAGCTCTGGGTATATAATCATGTCAAATCCAATTGCTTATCTATATATATCTTGATCGAAAGACGATGATTCAGTTGATGATATATTAGAACTTCTTTCTAATTATCATCTCGCTTTGACCAAAGACTTTCAGAATCATCGACCTATGAGATCACATAGGATGTTCGCTTCCCTTATTAGGAGTGATTGATCTCTTATTGATCACTCACAACCTCTATGCATACTTCACCACATCCAAAACACCCTACACAAGGATCAGAGAATCAAGTTAGAAAGTGAACCAAAATATGGATTCATCAACATAAGGTACCATGTCAATCTTAGGTCAAAGGATCACTTACACAACTCCCACTAGAGAACAATCAGCTGACATATAAATAATACTCCATCAGATGTTCTCTCATAGATCTATTCAGTAAACTCATTCTCTAATGAGCATTCACATCTTTGTATTAGTGTCACTACATAAGTGGTTGTGAGATCAGCCACCCTCATCACTGAGTATACATAGGACATGCTAGTCTTATCGGTATCATTGATCCCTGACTCAAGGAATCAATGACTGAAAATATTTTAGAACATGACTATCAAAAATTTAGGTCTCACTGGCGTGATGTTATCACGGCCCTAAAATCATTGCTCAGGCCTATGGAGTTCATTATAATCTTAAAAATAACAATAAGATGCAGCATATAATGAATCGAGATGTCTATTTTATTAAATAACAATATCAATTATATGAGTTTGATAGATAAATTATAAAAAATATCCGATCGTCTCCCATATGCGATTGACTTGTAGAATATTATTCTTTCAATCTCTCACTTGCACTAAAGCTAATCATCTTTATACTTGATGCCCATGCAATCAAGGTGACGGTCAAACTGCTATAATGACAAGACCTTAGTGAATGGGTCCGCTATATTGTTCTTGGTATCAACTCGCTCTATGATCACATTCCATCTTTCGACTATCTATCGAATGAGGTGGAACCATCTTAGGATATACTTGGATTTATGATGAGACTTTGGTTCCTTAGCTTGAGCAACTGTCCCAGTATTATCACAATAAAGGGGCACTGGTTGTTCAATCTCTGGAAGCACACTCAATTTTGAGATAAATTTTTTCATCTAAACGGCCTTCTTAGCAGCCTCACTAGCAACAATATACTCAATCTCAGTGATTGAGTCAGCAACAGTTTGCTGTTTGAAACTCTTCCAACTTACTGCTCCACCATACATGATGAACACATACTCAGATATGAATTTGCTATCATCCAGATCAGATTAAAAATTAGAATCAGTATAATCTTTCAATTTTAAATCAGATCCACCATATATGAGAAAAATATCTCTAGTCCTTCTCAAATATTTGAGTACGATTTTCACAGCTTTCCAATGATCCTCCTCAGGATCAATCTGAAATCTGCTTACAATGCCCAAGGCATAAGCCACATCAAGCTTGGTACATAGCATAGCATACATTATTGATCCTACTACCAAAGCATAAGGAATAGAACTCATTTTATTTCTCTCTTTAGGTGCCTTAGGAGACATCTTCTTAGAGAGTTGTATGCCATGGCCCATGGGTAAATAACCTCTTTTACTTTCCTCCATGTTGAACCTCTTCAACACAAGGTCCATGTACCTAGATTGGGACAAGCCAAGCATCCTCTTTGATCTATCTCTATAAATCTTTATACCAAGTATATAGGATGCTTCACCCAAGTTTTTTATGAAAAACTTTTGCGATAGCCATGTCTTGACCGATTGTAACATAGGGATATCATTTTTAATGAGCAGTATGTCATCCACATACAAAATCAAAAAGACAACAGTACTCCCATTAGTCTTTTTGTACACATAAGGTTCATCCATATTTTTGATAAAGCCAAATGATTTGACTATCTCATCAAAATGGATGTTCCAGCTCCTCGATGCTTGCTTTAATCTATAAATAGATCTATTCAGCTTGCACACTTGATTTGCTTTCTCACTAAAGATAAATCCCTCTAACTGAGTCGTATAGACTTCTTCCTCAAGATTTTTATTGAGAAAGACAGTCTTGACATCCATCTGCCAGATCTCATAGTCATGGTATGTAGCAATAGCAAGCATAATCCGAATAAACTTGAGCATGACTACAAGTGAAAAGATTTCTTCATAATCAGCATCTTATTTTTATCTAAAATCTTTTGCCACCAGCCTGGCCTTATAGGTCTCTACCTAGCCATCTGCTCCAATCTTCTTGAAGATCCATTTGTAGCCTATTAGGGTCACACCCTCAGGCATCTCAACCAAAGTCTAAACTTGATTGGTATACATGGAGTCCATTTCACATTTCATAGTATTGAGCCATTTGTCAGAGTCACTACTCATGACAGCTTTCGAATAGGTCGTGGGTTCATCATCTTCAATGATGTGGGATGTGTCATCATTCTCAATGATAAATCCATACCTGAGTGGTCCATTACGCACTCTACTTGACCTTCAAAGAAGAGATATATGTAGTGACTATGCCTTAACAATAGGCACATCTAGTTGAGAATCAAGTTGTGAATTCTGGATAGGTTGTAGGTTTTAAACTTCCTCAAGTTCAACAGACCTCCCATTGCCTCCTTCTTAGATGAACTCTTTCTTCAAGAAAATAGCATGCCTACCAACAAACATGTTTTGCTGAGTAGGGTGGTAGAATTAGTATCCTATACTCTCCTTGGGATTACCCACAAATCTATATTTTTCTAATCTAGGACTAAGCTTATGTCCATCAACATTTTTCATGTAAGCAGGGCAACCCCAAATCTTAAAATATTTAAGACTTGACCTTTTTTCTTTCTATATCTCTTATGGAGTGCTAGATACAGATTTGGATGGCACTTTGATCAAAACATATACTGCGGCCTCGAGAGTATATCCCCAAAAGGAGATCGAAGATCCATGAAATATATCATAAATCACATTATATCTAATAAGGTGTGATTCCTCCTTTCTGCAATACCATTTAATTATGGAGTGTAAGAAGGTGTCTACTGAGAGAGTATACTATTTTATTTTAAATGATCGAAGAACTCACTAGTTAAGTATTCTCCTCCTTGATGAGATTGAAGAGCTTTAATACTTTTGCCAATTTATTTCTCAACCATTCTTTGATACTCTTTAAATTTGTTAAAGGATTCGGATTTGTATTTCATTAAATACACATTTTCAAACCTAGACATATCATCAGTAACTGTGATGAAGTATGAGTATCCACCTCTAGCTTGAGTCGATATTGGACCACAAACATTAGTGTATACAAAGTCTAAAATATCACTCATCCTTTCTCTATATCCAGTAAATAGAGTCTTGATCATTTTATCCATTACACAAGATTCACAAGTTTCATATGATTCAAAATCATAAAAATCAAAGAATTTATCTTTGTACAACTTGTTAATTCTTGACTCATTTATATGACCAAGTTGGCAGTGCCAGAGGTATGTGACATTCACATCCTCTTTTTTTCTTTTCTTCATATTATCAACATGAAGTATATTATCATTAAGTAATAGAAATAGAAGGCCATTATCAATAAAAGTATTTCAATAAAATTTGTTAGGAAAATAGATAGAACAACCATTATTCTTAGCTTTTATTTCAAAACCTTGTTCTAATAACAAGGATATAGAAATAATATTTCTAACAATATTAGAAATATAATAATAGGTCTTCAGTTTCAAAACTTTGTCTGAAGACAACTTCAAAATCTTGGTTCCCACGGCTTCGGCTTGAATGGACTCTCCACTAGTGCCAAATAGCTCGAAGTTACTTTTGTTTAGACTTTTTATTTCCTGCAGATCCTACAACGATTCGCAAAGGTTTGAGCCACAGACGGTATCCAATATCCAAAAATCTGAAATTGAAGTACTTAATGATAAGTTAGTTTATATTATATACAAACTTTTAGCAACATTTGCTTGTTTTACAGTTGCAAGGTATTCTTTGTAATTCTTCTTTCAATGCCCATCCTTGCCTCAGTGATAGCAACTACCTTTGATGGAGACCTTCTTTGCCTTCTTCTTGGAGATGCCAGCCTTAGAGTTCAATTTTTTTTTAGAATCCTTCTTGTCTTTCTTCTTATTGATCTTATCAACAAGAAGAACTAGAGCTTTTTTACCTTTGAAATAGCTCTCTGCTGTCTTGAGCATGTTCAGTAATTCAGACAGGCTAATATTCAGTTTGTTCATAAGGTAGTTAATGACAGACTGAGAGAATGAATTGAAAAGTGACTGCAGGATCAAATCCTGACTGAGTTCACCATCCATAGCAAAACCTAACTATCCAAAATGAGTAATTAAATCAATTATCTTGAGGTCATGAGTTTGCACAGATGTGCCTTCAGTCATTCGGGCATGAAATAACTGTTTAGATATCTTATATCTAGTAGTTCGACTTTATTCCCCATATAACTCTTTAAGATTAAGGAATATAGAAGGAACATCCATGTCCTCATGCTGTCTCTGAAGCTTATTGCTCATCAAGGCAAGCATGATACACTTGACAGTCACACTGTCATGCTTTCACATCTTATATGTGGTCTTTTCTTCCTTAGATGCATCTTCTTCGATCGTATCGGATGTAGGTGAATCTAGTATGTAGGAGACTTTTTCTTAAGTGAGAACAATTCTCAAATTTCTAAATCAGTCTACATAGTTCAGTCCTATCAATTTGTTAGCATCTAGTATGCCACGTAGCGACAGTGAGGATGTTATGTATACAGTTAATTTACAATGATAAGAACACAATATAAGCAGATAACTTATGATGACATGTACAACTAGATTAGGACTTTTGTTTAATTGTGTCTTCCACTATTTTAACGAATGTTATAACCTTCAAGTATGAAAAATGAGAAACATCCTTATGTTTCTAAGTGGGGTTGAGATTTCTGTTCCTTACAAACATCTTGTGGATAGCACAATAAGTATTCATGAGTTCAAGAGTAGATAACTCTTTACTAATTGTACTTCATATAATTCTTAATATTTTTTTCTCTTGCCTTTAGATTATAGGGTTTTAGGGTGGGCATGCACAGCGGAAGCATAATGGATTTCAAAATTTAAATTAAAAAATTTTAAATATAAAACCCTTAAACCAGCATCTCCTTGATGATTAACAATCATATATAACATAAATTCAAAATTAAATTCAAACTATAGAAGAATACCTGCAGCGCTTAATCCAAATTCTGGCAGAACCTCCACCAGGCGTCCAAATGTTCGCCCTCCAATGGTGATCCACACAGGGCTATGATCAGGACACCAACTCTTTGAGATGATTTTTCCTCCAAAATTCTCACTCTGAGAATTTTTTTGAATACCAGGACCTCAAGACCCTCTTCCTCTTCTCCTAGCCTTCCTATCCTTACCTTTCTTCCCTCCTTGTCTTCCTTAATTCTCTTCCTAGACTATTATCCTAAAATTGGACTTGTCCTTACTATTTTAGACTTGTTCTAACAAGAGAAAGAAGGGACTAATTGGACAATAGGGAGAAGATGTTAGAAAGAAAGGAGGAATTAGAAATCTGAATGAATCCAATCTCCCAGCGCATCCCCCTTTAAATACTTAGCGATGGGTTGCCTTTGGAAATTATTCACGCCCCTTCTACGCGCTATCTCATATCCATCAGAAAATATTACACCTACTGATGAATTCTCATTTTCATCTAGAAGATTTTAACACATGACAATCATCAAAAAAAAATCCAAGAGATGCTTCACGCAGAAGGACTCTTCGGAACATTTTTGTCGATGATTTTCTGATGCGTCGCGCAACTTCCTATAGCATAATTTTTTTCCACCACCCATCAGTATAATTTTATCTATCCAATGGCCAAAAATGAAGGTGCTAACATCAGAATAGCATAAAAAAAATCTTAGATTATGAAGTGGCATGACAAATGCATTAGAGTCCTTCACAATTTGGACTCTTGGTCAGGCATATGGATCAGACTGACAGGATATCCAACTTCAATGAATTTCCATGTTTAAACTAGAAGGAATTTTAACTTCAAAAAAGTTCATTATACATAAAATTAAGTTATAAATCACTCAAAAATTTATTTCATCATGGAACATTGGATAAGCTCAAGGATGAGGCATCCTATCTCATGGGACGTGAAAGCTACTTCAACGCACAAAAACTGCACCCACGCACAAGAAAAATTCTTGACTTGTAGAGACTTGGTTTTTAGGCTTCAAAGTTTTGGTACATATAGCTAAGGACCGACCCAACTCAAGCCTAAAATTGGTTTGAATTAATTTATCCTTAATTAACCCAATCTAGAATCAATTTCAAACCTGATTCGAAACAAGGAGCTAGTTTTTGCAATATGTGCTAGCATGTCAATTTTCCAAATATGATCTAATCCAATTAGATATCTGATTAATTTTGTTTATGTGTGACCCATTGGGTTTCACAACTAGCCATCAATGGGTCTGAGTGCAAGTCTTTGATTTGATTAGAATTTAATCTAACCGATCTAGATCCAATCGAACTAGCCTGATTTCAATAATTAAAACTCTTTCTAATTAGCGATTGAATTAAACTCTTTAATTCGATCAAACCTACAAGATAAGATTGACATATAGCAATGTATCATGTCTACTTAGAAGATATAGAACTTTAATAAAAATACCAAAAATATCCTTCAGTGAAAAGTTATCGTGCAATTTGATCCTGCGATCTCCCTGCACCCTGAATATGACTCCGGATATGGAATGATGTCAAATCTAATATCATACTCATATTTCTCTCAATCTTATTTGATAATTCAATTAATAAAATATTAAAAACTCTTTCTAATTTTTATTCTGCTTTGATCAAAGGCTTCTTAAATCATCAATCGATTAGAGCAAGTAGGATGCGATCTCCTCTTACTAGGAGTGATCGATTCCATGTTGACCTACTCACAACCTCCATACACATTCTACCATATCCAGAACACCCCGTACATGACTAAGTCATGAATGAGTATGAATCAAAAAAATATAGATTCATGTATACAAGATTCTATGATAGTCTCAGGTCAAAGGATTATATGCACAACTCCCACTATAAGAAAACATCTTTTGACAGATAAGTAAATTCCATAAGATATTTCTTAAGTCAGATCAATTCAGTGAACTCATTCTCTAAAGAGCACCCACTTTCTTGTATTAGTATCTCACACAAGTGGCATATGAGATCAGCCACCCTCTCCATCGAGCATACATAGGAAGTGCTAGTCTATCCGAAACATTGATCCCCTTCTCAATGCTCCTATGACTAGGAATATTCTAAATCAGGGTTTTTAGGATTTTAGATCTAATAGGTATGATCTCATGATAACCCTAAACCCATTACTCTGATTTATGGAGTTCATCATAATCATTACAAAAGTAAGATGCAGCATATGATGAAAAATATATTTTATTATTTAAAGAGTCAATACATAAGTCTGAAAGATTACAAGAAAAATCCATCAAAATATAAATTTTGATTGGCTTGTAAGGCATATTCCTTTCAATCTCTCAGTTGCACTAAAGCCAATCACCCTTATATTTTATTCCCATACAATCGAGATGGCGATCGAACTACTACTGTGGTAGAGCCTTAGTGAACAGGTCTGCTATGTTATTCTTTGTTTCTACTCGTTTAATGATAACATCTTGTCTTTCGATTATTTCATGAACGAGATGGAAGCGTCTTAGAATGTGCTTGGATTTATGATGAGACCTTGGTTCCTTTGTTTGAGCAACTGTTCTAGTATTATCACAGTAAAATGGTACTGGATTCTTAATCTCAGGAACGACACCCAATTCAGTGATGAACTTCTTCATCCAGACAGCTTCCTTGGCGGCTTCACTTGCAGCTATATATTCTGCCTCAGTGGTTGAGTCAGCTATAGTCTGCTGCTTGAAACCTTTTCAACTAACAGCTCTACCATTAAGAGTAAAGATATATCCTAAAGTGGACTTGCTATCATCAGGGTCTGATTGGAAATTAGAGTCAGAATAACCTTCTAGTTTTAGATCAGATCCTCCATATACCAGAAAAATATCTTTAGTCCTTCTCAGGTACTTAAGAATATTTTTCACTGCTTTCCAATGATCTTCTCCTGGATCAGCCTGAAATCTACTAACTATGTCTAAAGCATAGGCAACATCAGGCCTAGTACATAGCATAGCATACATGATCGACCCTACTGCCGAAGCATAGGGAATAGAACTCATTCTATTTTTCTCTTTCGATATTTTAAGAGACATCCTTTTAGAGAGATGTATGCCTTGACTCATGGGTAAGTAACCTCTTTTACTCTCATCCATGCTAAATCTCTTTAGCACGAAGTCTATGTACCTGGATTGGGACAAGCCTAACATCCTCTCTATCTCTATAGATCTTTATACCTAGTATATAGGATGCTTCACCCAAATCCTTCATGAAAAACTTACTTGATAGCCATGTCTTGACCGATTGTAACATTGGGATATTATTCCCAATAAGAAGTATGTCATCCACATATAAAACTAAGAAGACAATGACACTCCCACTAGTCTTCTTGTATATACAAGGTTCATCCACATTTTTGATAAAGCCAAATTCTTTGACTATAACATCAAATCGAATGTTCCAACTCCTCGAGGCCTGCTTTAATCCATAAATAGATTTCTTAAGCTTGCATGCCTGATTTGCTCTTCCTTTTGAGACAAATCCTTCTAGCTGAGATATGTAAATCTCTTCCTTAAGGTAACTATTAAGAAAGATGATTTTGACATCCATTTGCCAAATCTCATAATCATGGTATGCTGCTATTGCAAGCATAATCCATATAGATTTGAGCATGGCAATAGGTGAAAATATTTCATCATAATCAATACCCTATTTTTGCTTGAAACCTTTAGCTATCAATCTAGCTTTATAGGTTTCAACTTGGCCATATACTCTAATCTTTTTCTTATAGACCCATTTGCATCCAATAGGGGTCATACCCTCTGGTGCATTAACCAAAGTCCATACTTGGTTGGAGTACATGGAGTCCATTTCGGATTTCATAGCCCCTAGCCATTTGTTTGAGTCCCTACTCATGATGGCTTCTGTACAGGTCAAAGATTCATCATTTTCAATGATGTGGGCATTATTCTCAATAATGAATCCATACCTTATTAGTACATTCCGTACTCTATCCAACCTTCGGAGAGGAGGTGTATTTTATAATTGTACTTTATTAATGAATATTTTTGGTTGAGGATCATCTTGTGCCTACATTTGTAGGTCTTGAACTTCTCCAAGTTCAATTTTCTTCCTATTGCCTCTTTCTAAGATAAACTCTTTTTTCATAAAAGTGGCATATTTATTGACAAACACCTTATATTCAGTAAGATAGTAAAAGAGGTATCCTATACTTTCTTTAGGATAACCTACAAACAAGCATTTATTTATCCTAGCACTCAGCTTATGTCCAAAATTTTTTTAACATAAGCTGAACAGCCCCATATCTTAAGATACTTAAGATTAGGCTTTTTTCCTCTTCATATCTCATATGGAGTGCTTGGCACAGATTTTGAAGGTACTCTATTCAGAATATAGACAGTAGTTTCTAGGGCATGTCCCCAGAAGAAAATAGACAAATTTGTAAGGCACATCATGGACCGCACCATATCTAATAAAGTGTGATTCTTCCTTTCTACTACACCATTTAGCTGTGGTGTATAGGGAGGGGTCCATTCTGAGAGAATTTTATTTTCTTTAAGATGATCTAGAAACTCATTCGATAAGTATTCTCCTCCTTGATCAGATCAAAGAATTTTAATACTTTTTCCAGTTTGTTTGTCGACCATACTTTGATACTCTTTAAATTTATCAAAAGCTTCGGATTTGTATTTCATAAGATACATATATCTAAACCTAGATAAATTATCAGTGAATGTTATAAAATAAGAGTATCCTCCTCTGGCTTCTATTGTCATCGCACCACATACATCAGTATGTACAAGTCTTAATAACTCACTTGTCCTTTCTCTATGTCCACTAAATGGAGTCTTAGTCATTTTTCCCATAAGATAAGATTCACAAGTACCTAATGATTCATATTCATAAGGATTAAAGAACTCTTCTTTGTATAACTTGTTAATCCTTGTCTCACTTATATGACCAAATCGACAATGCCAAAGTAAAGTATTATTTAATTCTTCTCTCTTTTGCTTTTTACTTTCATCAATATGAAAAATATTATCATTAGATAAAATCAGAAGATCATTATTAATAACGTCATGATAAAAAATTTTATTAGAAAACAAATTGAGCAACTATTGCTCTTTCCATTTATTTCATAACATCGTTGCAATAACAATAGTACAAAAATAATATTTTTAATGATCTTAGGCATATAATAATAGTTTTCTAGCTCTAAGATCTTTTCAGAAGGTAACTTTAACATATATATCCCCACAACCTCTGCTTGGATGAACTCTGCTCCAGCATCGTAGAGCTCGAAATCACCCTTCTTTAGCATTCTAATGTTCTGCAGCCCCTGCAACGATTTACAGATATGAGAACTGCAGGCGGTATCCAATACCCAAGAGTCTGAATTAGAAGAACTTAATGATAAAATTGTATGTATCTCATACATACCTTTTGGTGCGTCGCTTGTACTAGCCTTTACAGTTGCAAGATATAACTTGCAATTTCTTTTTCAGTGTCCTGCCTTGCCGCAGAGAAAGTAGGTACCCTGTCCTAAGACTTTCTTCCCCTTCTTCTTCATCTTGCCACCCTTAGGATTCAGTGCTTTCTTTGAACCCATAAAACTTGATTTCTTCTTAGAGATTTTATCCACAAGAAGAAGTGGAGCCTTTTCTTTCTTAATATGGCTCTCAGCTGTCTTAAGCATATTCAACAGCTCAGGCAAGAAAGTATTTAGTTTGTTCATGTGATAGTTCACGACAAACTGAGTGAATGACTTGGGAAGAGATTGCAGGATCAAATTCTGACTTAATTCTCCATCCATCACAAAACCTAGTTGACCCAATCTAGTAATCAAATCAATGACCTTCAGGACATGGTCTTGTACGGATGATCCCTCGATCATTCTAGTAAGGAATAACTGCTTAGATGTCTCATATCTAACAGTCCTACTCTGTTCTTCATACAACTCTTTAAGATTGAGGAGTATGGATTGAGTATCCATGCTCTCATGCTGTCTCTGCAACTCATTGCTCATAGAGGCCAACATGATGCACTTGACAGTCAAAGTCATTCTTCCACATCCTGTATGTGGATACCTCTTCCTCTGTGGCATCATCCCCAATCTTTTGTGGTTCAGAGACATCAAGAATATAGGAGAGCTTCTCCTGAGTGAGTATGATCTTTAAATTTCTCAACCAGTCCACATAATTAGGATCGATCAACTTATTGGAATCTAAAATTTCTCGCAATAATAGTGAAGATGCCATTTGTAGAATTTAATCTACAATAATTAAAGAACATTATATAAGCAAACAACTCATGTTGACTCATACAATTAAATAAGATCTTTAGATTTAATTATGCCTCCCACTATTTTATCGAATATTATAACCCTCTACTATGATGAACGAGATATATTTTATATTTATCTTAGTGGGATTGAGACCCAAATTCCTCATCATGATCTTGTGTTAACATAACAAACCCTTATGAGTTCATTGATAGAAAACTCTTTCCAATTGCATCTCATGCAATTTCCAATATCATATCTTGACCTCTAAGACATTATTAGCCTTATGTTAACACAACAAGCTATAATTGAAGCGAAAATTTAGTGCAGGGGCAAAATGGTAATTTTAAAACTTTTTCAAAATTACTATTTTACAATGAAATTATTAATTAATCTCATTAATTAATACTAATTAATCCTACACTAGGATCTAAA
The DNA here is from genome assembly GCF_000442705.2 of Elaeis guineensis. Classification (NCBI taxonomy): domain Eukaryota; kingdom Viridiplantae; phylum Streptophyta; class Magnoliopsida; order Arecales; family Arecaceae; genus Elaeis; species Elaeis guineensis. The sequence goes on along the minus strand of NC_026008.2, from coordinate 8,091,677 downwards.
TATGATACAACAGCATGCATTTAAATTTAAAATTCAAATTTGAATCAGTAAACATTTTACAGTACTGTGTTCAGAACACATCACCTTTTGTGGGTAGTCGATCACCGCAATCTGATCACCGTCGGGGGGCTCTGATCATCACGTCGCAGCCACACAAATGTCTGGCCTCTGCGGATCATCCACACGAAGCTCCCGTCTGATCAGCTCCTCACGAATGCTAGTTCGTGATTTCACCCTTTTGATGGCAGATGTTGATCAAACTCCTTCGATCGATGTGTGCCGACTTCTTGAATGCTCTGGATCATCTGCACAGTTGCTTGAGAGGCTGATGGATCTTTTCCTAAAATTTGGTGGACTCACGACACTCGTGGCACACCAATCTCACTTCCCGAACCCTAGGTAGAAACCCTAGGTACACACCAAAAACCCTGCGCCCAATTTTCTCTCTTTTCTATCTTTTTCTCTCGGAAGGTTTTGGACCTTCACCTTGTGCAGAAGCCTTCCTCATGCCTCAAAGTTTCTCTCCTAAAATTTCTACGCACGTCCCACCTTTCTCCTCTTTTTAAAACAATGTCGAACGTGTCTTATCCGCGTGAGAGGATAAAGACAAGAGGTTACACATTTGAATTCAAATCAAATTTGAATTCAAACGGAAACCAACTTATCCCTATCCTTTTGGGCGTGAGAAGAGATGGGGTGTGGCTCTTTGTGCATGGAAAATATTTCACGAGAAACCTTTTCTCATGTAAGTAATGTGGCGCACAAAATGGATAAGGATGAAAGGGCAAGTGATAAGTTATCCATTCAAATTCAAACATGCTTTGAATGTGAATGGCTAACTAATTATTTTATCCATCCATATGGCGCACAAATGAGGGTGTGGGGAAGGGTTTTGTGTGAGAAAAATTTCATGAGAAGTTTCTTCTCGTGAATTCAAATGGGTGCAAGGAAGTTGGGTGTCACAGGGAATTTAAAACAAGGTGGTTTGATTCAAATTGAGCCAACCTAGTTTAAAATAGGTTAAGCACAATTAGACCAGATTAAACCCAACATAATTAGGCTTAATAAAATTCTAATCAAATCAGGAATTAACTAAACCTAACCCCTGATCAAATCAAGGACTAAACCACCTTAGTGATTAGGTCAACATTTAACCTAATCGGGTCAATCCAAACTGAATCCAATTCAATTGGATTTGATCCAAAAATAATTACTCAATCAAATTGAGTTAATTAGTGATTAAATCACTAATTAAACCTCTCATAAATATTGAGTCCAAATCCGATGGACAATCAGGCATCAGAGACCATCGATATGAAACCCTGATCAAAGAGTTCAAATTTCAAATTCAAAATTTGAAATTCAAAATTTTGACCTCGGTACCCAAAATGAGTGGAACTCATGATCAGAGAATCCTAATTCTCAATCATAGAGTCCCAGATAGATAAGACTCATAATCAGCCATCAGATCAGAAAGAAACCTCTAATGTGTGTGACCCCGCAGGTTCGAACCTAAGCCGGTAGCACAGGAACCAATTTCTGTACTAATCGAAGTGACCATCTAGCAATGGTACCCGATGATCGGATAGGTCGAATAATCACAATCGCAACATTCAGAACCTACGTGAATATGGTTACCGTATAATTCATCCCTTTTGACCCCTGTGTTTAGGACGACTCAGGGTTAAACTGTCAACCCTGATGATATCATCCGAATCATGCTCAACTCAATTAGTCCTGTGACTCCTCACTAGGACTACCCTGGCCAAGGTTTTGCTAAATTGAAACACGACTGTACACAGCTCCTAAACTGGAGTGGTCAATCCCATCTTGACACACGCACCGACAAGTCAAGTACTTGACTACACCCAGCAACCTTCCATCACTGAATTAGAAATTCTGGTAGTCCAGTGCCTAAGTACAGTGAGTTGCTTGTAAGTCACCATGGCGGTCTCAGGTCGGAGGGACATTTATACCCATATCCCATCGGAGCAAATCTTGACAGCAGAAATAGCTCTGGAGTTGGTCACGTTCAGTGCAGATGTACCATTACATCTCACCTGTATGCCATACGAGTGTCTCTACACTCTTTGGTTATGAGGACAACCAACCCATATGGCACACAACGACCTATGCTTGATAAACGTTGTCGTCCTTGGTAACAACGTATCATTTGGTCGCGAACATGTTTAAGGACTAAGCAACAAATCCTCCTTTGTCAAGTCTAAATAGTCCTAAGGACTTCACCACAACACAGGAGTTCATTAGAAGATGAAACATTTGTGATGAAAAAATACCAAAATAACTTTTATTTATTTATAATTCATGTACTAATATAAAAAGGAGCACAACCGTCAACAGACTGACGATTGGCTTTGGGATACTATTCCCAACAATCTCTCACTTGGCCTAAAGCCTATCGGTGCAGTATCTAATATCCATCTTCGACTTGTAGTCGTTGAACTCCTTCACCGCAATGGCTTTAGTAAATGGGTCGGCCAGGTTCTCCTTCCCGTCGATCTTCTGAAGGTCGACATCACCTCGATCCACGATCTCCCGGATGAGATGGTAGCGATGCAGAATATGCTTCGTCCACTGGTGTGCCTTTGGTTCTTTCGCCTGAGCAATGGCTCCAGAGCTGTCGCCGTAGAGTAGAACTGGACCAACAAGGAAGGGTGCTACTCTGAGCTCGGTGATGAATTTTCTCAGCCACACCGCTTCTTTGGCAGCATCTGATGTAGCAATATACTCCGCCTCGCATACTGAATCAGCCACAGTGTGCTGCTTGGAACTCTTCCAGCAGACAGCCCCACCATTAAGGGTAAAATTAAATCCTGACACACTTGCTATCATCGCGATCAGACTGGAAACTAGAGTTTGTAAACCCTATAAGTCTCAAGTCTAATTCACCATATATAAGCCACTGGTCCTTAGTATTTCTTAAATACTTCAGGATGGTTTTAACAACCTTCCAGTGATTCTCTCCTGGATCAGATTGGTATCTACTCACTACCCCTAGTGAGTATGCCACATCTGGTCGTGTACATGTCATGGCGTACATGATAGATCCCACTGTCGAAGCATATGGAATCCTACCCATACGCTCTCTCTCTTGAGGTGTTGTCGGACAATCCCTCTTCGAGAGAGAAATTCCATGGCCTATCGGTAGATAGCCTTTCTTGGAATTTTCCATGCTGAACCTTTTCAGCATAGTATCAATGTACGTGGACTGAGATAAGCCAAGCAACTTTTTGGATCTATCCCTATAGATCCTCATCCCTAGGATGTAGGAAGCTTCTCCCAGATCCTTCATGGAGAACTGTGACGATAGCCAAATCTTTATTCCCTGTAATGCAGGGACATCATTCCCGATTAAGAGAATGTCATCCACATACAATACAAGAAATACTACTACTGGACCATTAGCCCACTTATAAATGCAGGGCTCTTCTCCATTCTTAACGAAGCCATACGTTTTGATCGTCCTATCAAAACGTATGTTCCAACTCTGAGATGCCTGCTTAAGTCCATAAATGGACTTCTGTAGCTTGCACACCTTAGACTCATCTGTGGATGTGAACCCTTCAGGTTGTATCATATACACCTCTTCGTCCAGCTCTCCGTTTAGAAAAGCTGTCTTCACATCCATATACCAGATTTCATAGTCCAGATGGGCAGCTATCGCAAGCATAATCCGAATAGATTTGAGCATTGCCACAGGAGAAAACGTCTCATCATAGTCTATACCATAATGTTGACGATATCCCTTGGCAACCAGATGGGCTTTATAGGTCTCCACCTTTCTGTCTGCGCCCCTCTTCCTTTTGAAGACCCACTTACACCCTATGGGTTTTACTCCTTCGGATGGGTCAACCAATGTCCACACATCGTTGACCTTCATGGACTCCATTTCAGATTTCATGGCCTCTAGCCATTTCTCAGAGTCAGGTCTCTGCATTGCATCCATGTAGGTGATCAGATCCTCATCATTTTCATCAAGTTCGACAGGATCACCATCCCAGACCAAGAAACCATAGTATCTGTCCGGTTGATGTGGTACTCTACCAGACCGCCTTAAGGGTGCATAATCAATGGGCTCCGGATCTGATCTAATCAAATCCGGTTCAGGTTCAGTAATATGTGTCGGTTTTTCCACCTGTCGAACTTCGTCAAGTTCGACTTTAGAGGCAACAGTTCCTTCACTAAGGAACTCCTTTTCTAAAAAGATTGCCTTAAGGCTGACAAACACCTTTTGCTCATCAGCAAGGTAGAAATAATACCCTTTGATCTCTTTTGGGTACCCTATAAAATTACACTTGTCAGACCTAGGTCCAAGCTTGTCTGTAATTAAACGTTTAACATAAGTCGGACACCCCCAAACCCTAAGGTGCGAGAGTACTGGCTTACGTCCTATCCATATCTCATATGGCATTTTGGCTACAGACTTACTCGGAACTCTATTTAGAAGGTAACAAGCCGATTCGAGCGCATATCCCCAGAGGAAGATCGGCAGACCAGCAAACCCCATCATGGATCGAACCATGTCTAACAGGGTCCGATTTCTCCTTTCAGACACACCATTATGCTGTGGTGTTCCAGGAGGAGTCCACTGAGAGAGAATCCCATTCTCCCCTAGATACGTCAGAAACTCATTGGAAAGGTATTCACCTCCTCGATCAGATCGAAGAGTTTTAATACACTTCCCAGTTTATTTTTCTACCTCATTTCAGAATAGTTTGAACATTTCAAATGATTCCGACTTATGCTTCATTAAATAGACATACCCATACCTAGATAGGTCGTCTGTGAAGGTTATGAAGTAGAAAAATCCACCTCTTGCACTTGAGCTCATGGGTCCACATACATCAGAATGTACCAGACCTAAGAGTTCACTGGCTCGCTCACCTTTTTCAGTAAAAGGTGACTTGGTCATCTTCCCAAGAAGACAGGACTCACAGGTTGGAAGTGATTCACAATCACTAACTTCAAGAATTCCTTCTTGAGCCAACCTGTTTATCCTGTTCTTATTGATATGACCTAGCCTACAGTGCCAAAGGTAGACTTCTGACACATTATCTATTCTAGAGCATTTACCGAATTTTTGAACCACATTAACAGGCTGTGATAGTAAGTAAATTCCATTATTTAATTGTCCAACAAATATTGTAACACCATTCAAAATGATATTACAAATATTTCCTTTTATTAAAAAATCATAACCGTACATGGCCAAAAGGTCTACAGAAATAATATTTAATAAAAAACTTGGACAATAGTGACATTCACTCAGAATTACATTACGAGAATTGATTACAAGACTCATGATTCCTAAAGCTAGAACTGGAACTTTGCTTCCATCTCCAACATTCAGGAACCTCTCGCCTTCATCAAATCTCCTACTGACCTGCAGACCCTGCATCGAATTACAAATATGATAAGGGCTTTCGGTATCCAATACCCAGGCAGTAGTATCACAAATCGAAAAGTTGCAAGGAGTTATCATATAATTACCTTGCTTCTTCTTTGGCCTGTTCGGGTCCAGGGAGGCAATGTATTGAGGACAGTTCCTCTTCCAATGCCCGTGCTTCTTGCAAAAGAAGCACTCCGCCTGGCTCTGGTCGTGCTTGCGCTTCTTGGTCTGACCCCATGCTACTGTCCCAGCATGAGATTGCACCTTCTTATTTTTCTTCTTCTTGTTCTTCTTCCCCTTCCCAAAGGGTTGACGATGAGAAGAAGACTTTCCCACTACATTCACCGACTCCTTATGGAGTTGGTGATCCTTCTCAAAGTTCTGCAACAACCCCAACAATCCGTGGTAGTTTACTGCAGGCTTTGTCATTCGAAAATGAGTAAGGAATGGGAGGAAGGACTTGGGCAAGGAATTAAGGATCGCATCCTTACCGAGCTGCTCGTAGAGAGGAAAGCCCAATTTGCTTAGGCGCTCAATCATCTCGATCATGTACAGTACATGATCAGTGACTGAGGCCCCATCCCTCATTCGAGCATTGAAAATGGCACAACTAGTTTTGTGCCTTTCAACGTCGTCAGGCATGCCAAAGGAGTCGTTCAATATTTGAAGCATCTCCTGTGGCTGGGCGTTCTCAAACCTTCGGCTGAACTCGTCATTCATTGCTGCCAGCATAATACATCGAACGGTGGTGCAGTCATTGAGCCACTTCAAGTAAGTATCTCGGATCGCCTTACTAGCGTTCGAAGCTGGCTCCTCAGGTGCTGGATCCATTACTACATAAAGGATCCGCTCATGCTCAAGGACGATTTTCAATTTTCGATACCAGCTATCGAAATTGGGTCCCATGAGCTTGTCATTATCTAATAATGATCGGAGCGACAGGGTAGTGGCCATAGCTGCTTAAAAGAAAACGAGACCTCTATTAGTACATAAATTAATACTAAAGACTTGGATTTTAGTCTAAAGTTTTTTTCAATATTTTTACGAACTGGTAGCCTCATCCTCCAATTCGAGAAATTACTTTAATTCCTTAATGGGTACTAGAATCCACACAGACTACACACGAGCCCAACTTTGGTTGGTCAACCCATGTGCATCTATGGGTAGGTTCTTAACTAGTTGTTTCTCTAAACAACTTCTAGTAATTGATTTTGCCCCAGAACCTAATCAGTAGGCTTTGGCCTCCACTGAAAAGATCTGGTTAGGTCCAACCATTAACATGACTTAATTTAGTGAATCGGACCAATAAATGATCAGGTCCGACTTTGGCCGGCCAACCTAACCACCATCAGAAAGACTCAATCAAATTATCATATTATGAATAATAATTCCATTAGCCAATGAGCACCAGGCCTTTGGGCCTCCAATGATCATTGAACTAATGGACTCATTATCACTCACTTAATGGGAGGCTATGACTTAGTTATCATTATAACTTAATCATTTTAGGGACCTAATAATTTTGAGGATTTTATTAAAGAATAGTAGAGAAGAAATCATCCAGCCAATTTCAATCCTCCCACTGACTTCACCAAGTCAGATTAAAAAAAGATTTAATTAAAGCTGGCATTAGGAGCACCTAAATCAGTCACACTGATTTACCCAATGACATGGGTGAGCTCTAATCACCAAGTGATCTAATCAAAATCTAACTTACCAGATTGACCAGGTAAGTGAGATCAGTGGTGGGGATTTGCCATTAACTCGTCAATGATCGAATCAATGCGAGTAGCTCCCGCTTAAGAACCACTGGTCAAAACTGTCGAACTTACCTTAGACACCAACCGGTTCATTAGTTTTAATTTTGATCAACTTAGTAAATAGGGCTCCACCGTGTAGCCATGAATTAAGTTCATCTTGGTCTAGTTAAAGACATGGACCCATTCAACTACAACTATTGAAGTTGAGTCTAGAGTATCCTTGACCTAATCTAATTCAACTTTTGATTAGATTTGACCAATTACTCCATTTAGTCTATTTTTTAAACTAACCTTAGGTCTAACCCAATTATGGACCTAATTCATCTAACCCATTGACCCACAAGTTTATGCAATTGTCTTAGATCTTAATTCACAATTCTAGACCTACTAGACAACACTTAATTCTTTTAATTAAGTACTTGGGCTGATGGGTCAGGGTTTGGCATTTTGAAAATAATTTTCAAATTTGAAAGATTTTATTTTCTGTTCACCAAATGTGTTAACTCATTTCACAAACGGGTCAGCACATTTCATAAACAGCAATTCTATTGCTCATTTCATAACAAAAAATAACTCAAAATAAATCATAATTTTTTTTTAGATCTAATCTAACACATTCATGATAAATTTCTTAATTAAGTCCTTTCGCTGCTTCATCGGCATGGGATATAATTGCATCGGCACCCCTACCGCCATAGGAGACCCCATCGAATGGGAAGAGAGGGCCTTTAAACCCTACTTTTCTCCTATGACCGGACGGCCATGGCAACCAACCCAATTAGATTACTTACTACTTGGATCAAGTATATCTAAATATACCAATTTCAAAATTTAAATTTTAAATTTCAAATTTCAAATTTCAAATTTTAAATTTTAAATTTCAAATTTGAGATTTCAACCAAATTTCAAATTTCGAATTTCCAATCTTTGAATTTTAAATTTTGAATTTCAAATTTCAAATTTTGAATTTCAAATTTCAAATTTGAGATTTCAACCAAATTTTGAATTTTGAATTTCAAATTTCAAATTTTGAATTTTGAATTTCAAATTTTAAATTTGAGATTTCAACCAAATTTCAAATTTCAAATTTTGAATTTCAAATTTGAAACTTCTAACAAATTTCAAATTTCAAATTTCAAATCTTTTTGAATTTCGAATTTTGAATTTTGAATTTCAAATTTAAACTTATAGATTACACCTTAATCTACGCATGCATATATATATCATATTCTAGAACCTGGCTCTGATACCATTTGAAGCGAAAATTTAGTGCAGGGGCAAAATGGTAATTTTAAAACTTTTTCAAAATTACTATTTTACAGTAGAATTATTAATTAATCTCATTAATTAATACTAATTAACCCTACACTAGGATCTAAATATGATACAACGGCATGCATTTAAATTTGAAATTCAAATTTGAATCAGTAAACGTTTTACAGTACTGTGTTCAGAACACATCACCTTTTGCGGGTAGTCGATCACCACAATTTGATCACCGTCGGGGGGCTCTGATCGTCACATCGCAGCCACATAAATGTCTGGCCTCTGCGGATCATCCACATGAAGCTCCCGTCTGATCAGCTCCTCACGAATGCTAGTTCGTGATTTCACCCTTTTGATGGCAGATGTTGATCGAACTCCTTCGATCGATGTGTGCCGACTTCTTGGATGCTCCGAATTGTCTGCACAATTGCTTGTGAGGCTGATGGATCTCTCCCTAAAATTTGGTGGACTCACGACACTCGTGGCACACCAATCTCACTTCCCGAACCCTAGGTAGAAACCCTAGGTACACACCAAAAACCCTACGCCCAATTTTTTCTCTTTTCTTTCTTTTTCTCTCGGAAGGTTTTGGACCTTCACCTTGCGCAGAAGCCTTCCTCATGTCTCAAAGTTTCTCTCCTAAAATTTCTATGCACGTCCCACCTTTCTCCTCTTTTTAAAACAACATCGAACGTGTCTTATCCGCGTGAGAGGATAAAGACAAAAGGTTACACATTTGAATTCAAATCAAATTTGAATTCAAACGAAAACCAACTTATCCCTATCCTTTTGGGCGTGAGAAGAGAAGGGGCGTGGCTCTTTGTGCATGGAAAATATTTCACGAGAAACCTTTTCTCATGTAAGTAATGTGGCGCACAAAATGGATAAGGATGAAAGGGCAAGTGATAAGTTATCCATTCAAATTCAAACATGCTTTGAATTTGAATGGCTAACTAATTATTTTATCCATCCATATGGTGCACAAATGAGGGCGTGGGGAAGGGTTTTGTGTGAGAAAAATTTCACGAGAAGTTTCTTCTCGTGAATTCAAATGGGTGCAAGGAGTTGGGTG
>NC_026008.2:7978981-8082069 GCF_000442705.2 Elaeis guineensis | reverse complement strand
AAACTTTTGTGCAGGGGCAAAATGGTAATTTTAAAACTTTTTCAAATTACTATTTTACAATGAAATTATTAATTAATCTCATTAATTATACTAATTAATCCTACACTAGAATCTAAATATGATACAACAGCATGCATTTAATTTAAAATTCAAATTTGAATCAGTAAACATTTTACAGTACTGTGTTCAGAAACATCACCTTTTGTGGGTAGTCGATCACCGCAATCTGATCACCGTCGGGGGGCTCTGATCATCACGTCGCAGCCACACAAATGTCTGGCCTCTGCGGATCATCCACACGAAGCTCCCGTCTGATCAGCTCCTCACGAATGCTAGTTCGTGATTTCACCCTTTTGATGGCAGATGTTGATCAAACTCCTTCGATCGATGTGTGCGACTTCTTGAATGCTCTGGATCATCTGCACAGTTGCTTGAGAGGCTGATGGATCTTTCCTAAATTTGGTGGACTCACGACACTCGTGGCACACCAATCTCACTTCCCGAACCCTAGGTAGAAACCCTAGGTACACACCAAAACCCTGCGCCCAATTTTCTCTCTTTTCTATCTTTTCTCTCGGAAGGTTTTGGACCTTCACCTTGTGCAGAAGCCTTCCTCATGCCTCAAAGTTTCTCTCCTAAATTTCTACGCACGTCCCACCTTTCTCCTCTTTTTAAAACAATGTCGAACGTGTCTTATCCGCGTGAGAGGATAAAGACAAGAGGTTACACATTTGAATTCAAATCAAATTTGAATTCAAACGGAAACCAACTTATCCCTATCCTTTGGGCGTGAGAAGAGATGGGGTGTGGCTCTTTGTGCATGGAAAATATTTCACGAGAAACCTTTTCTCATGTAAGTAATGTGGCGCACAAAATGGATAAGGATGAAAGGGCAAGTGATAAGTTATCCATTCAAATTCAAACATGCTTTGAATGTGAATGGCTAACTAATTATTTTATCCATCCATATGGCGCACAAATGAGGGTGTGGGGAAGGGTTTTGTGTGAGAAAATTTCATGAGAAGTTTCTTCTCGTGAATTCAAATGGGTGCAAGGAAGTTGGGTGTCACAGGGAATTTAAAACAAGGTGGTTTGATTCAAATTGAGCCAACCTAGTTTAAAATAGGTTAAGCACAATTAGACCAGATTAAACCCAACATAATTAGGCTTAATAAAATTCTAATCAAATCAGGAATTAACTAACCTAACCCCTGATCAAATCAAGGACTAAACCACCTTAGTGATTAGGTCAACATTTAACCTAATCGGGTCAATCCAAACTGAATCCAATTCAATTGGATTTGATCCAAAAATAATTACTCAATCAAATTGAGTTAATTAGTGATTAAATCACTAATTAAACCTCTCATAAATATTGAGTCCAAATCCGATGGACAATCAGGCATCAGAGACCATCGATATGAAACCCTGATCAAAGAGTTCAAATTTCAAATTCAAAATTTGAAATTCAAAATTTTGACCTCGGTACCCAAAATGAGTGGAACTCATGATCAGAGAATCCTAATTCTCATCATAGAGTCCCAGATAGATAAGACTCATAATCAGCCATCAGATCAGAAAGAAACCTCTAATGTGTGTGACCCCGCAGGTTCGAACCTAAGCCGGTAGCACAGGAACCAATTTCTGTACTAATCGAAGTGACCATCTAGCAATGGTACCCGATGATCGGATAGGTCGAATAATCACAATCGCAACATTCAGAACCTACGTGAATATGGTTACCGTATAATTCATCCCTTTTGACCCCTGTGTTTAGGACGACTCAGGGTTAAACTGTCAACCCTGATGATATCATCCGAATCATGCTCAACTCAATTAGTCCTGTGACTCCTCACTAGGACTACCCTGGCCAAGGTTTTGCTAAATTGAAACACGACTGTACACAGCTCCTAAACTGGAGTGGTCAATCCCATCTTGACACACGCACCGACAAGTCAAGTACTTGACTACACCCAGCAACCTTCCATCACTGAATTAGAATTCTGGTAGTCCAGTGCCTAAGTACAGTGAGTTGCTTGTAAGTCACCATGGCGGTCTCAGGTCGGAGGGACATTTATACCCATATCCCATCGGAGCAAATCTTGACAGCAGAAATAGCTCTGGAGTTGGTCACGTTCAGTGCAGATGTACCATTACATCTCACCTGTATGCCATACGAGTGTCTCTACACTCTTTGGTTATGAGGACAACCAACCCATATGGCACACAACGACCTATGCTTGATAAACGTTGTCGTCCTTGGTAACAACGTATCATTTGGTCGCGAACATGTTTAAGGACTAAGCAACAAATCCTCCTTTGTCAAGTCTAAATAGTCCTAAGGACTTCACCACAACACAGGAGTTCATTAGAAGATGAAACATTTGTGATGAAAAAATACCAAAATAACTTTTATTTATTTATAATTCATGTACTAATATAAAAAGGAGCACAACCGTCAACAGACTGACGATTGGCTTTGGGATACTATTCCCAACAATCTCTCACTTGGCCTAAAGCCTATCGGTGCAGTATCTAATATCCATCTTCGACTTGTAGTCGTTGAACTCCTTCACCGCAATGGCTTTAGTAAATGGGTCGGCCAGGTTCTCCTTCCCGTCGATCTTCTGAAGGTCGACATCACCTCGATCCACGATCTCCCGGATGAGATGGTAGCGATGCAGAATATGCTTCGTCCACTGGTGTGCCTTTGGTTCTTTCGCCTGAGCAATGGCTCCAGAGCTGTCGCCGTAGAGTAGAACTGGACCAACAAGGAAGGGTGCTACTCTGAGCTCGGTGATGAATTTTCTCAGCCACACCGCTTCTTTGGCAGCATCTGATGTAGCAATATACTCCGCCTCGCATACTGAATCAGCCACAGTGTGCTGCTTGGAACTCTTCCAGCAGACAGCCCCACCATTAAGGGTAAAATTAAATCCTGACACACTTGCTATCATCGCGATCAGACTGGAAACTAGAGTTTGTAAACCCTATAAGTCTCAAGTCTAATTCACCATATATAAGCCACTGGTCCTTAGTATTTCTTAAATACTTCAGGATGGTTTTAACAACCTTCCAGTGATTCTCTCCTGGATCAGATTGGTATCTACTCACTACCCCTAGTGAGTATGCCACATCTGGTCGTGTACATGTCATGGCGTACATGATAGATCCCACTGTCGAAGCATATGGAATCCTACCCATACGCTCTCTCTCTTGAGGTGTTGTCGGACAATCCCTCTTCGAGAGAGAAATTCCATGGCCTATCGGTAGATAGCCTTTCTTGGAATTTTCCATGCTGAACCTTTTCAGCATAGTATCAATGTACGTGGACTGAGATAAGCCAAGCAACTTTTTGGATCTATCCCTATAGATCCTCATCCCTAGGATGTAGGAAGCTTCTCCCAGATCCTTCATGGAGAACTGTGACGATAGCCAAATCTTTATTCCCTGTAATGCAGGGACATCATTCCCGATTAAGAGAATGTCATCCACATACAATACAAGAAATACTACTACTGGACCATTAGCCCACTTATAAATGCAGGGCTCTTCTCCATTCTTAACGAAGCCATACGTTTTGATCGTCCTATCAAAACGTATGTTCCAACTCTGAGATGCCTGCTTAAGTCCATAAATGGACTTCTGTAGCTTGCACACCTTAGACTCATCTGTGGATGTGAACCCTTCAGGTTGTATCATATACACCTCTTCGTCCAGCTCTCCGTTTAGAAAAGCTGTCTTCACATCCATATACCAGATTTCATAGTCCAGATGGGCAGCTATCGCAAGCATAATCCGAATAGATTTGAGCATTGCCACAGGAGAAAACGTCTCATCATAGTCTATACCATAATGTTGACGATATCCTTGGCAACCAGATGGGCTTTATAGGTCTCCACCTTTCTGTCTGCGCCCCTCTTCCTTTGAAGACCCACTTACACCCTATGGGTTTTACTCCTTCGGATGGGTCAACCAATGTCCACACATCGTTGACCTTCATGGACTCCATTTCAGATTTCATGGCCTCTAGCCATTTCTCAGAGTCAGGTCTCTGCATTGCATCCATGTAGGTGATCAGATCCTCATCATTTTCATCAAGTTCGACAGGATCACCATCCCAGACCAAGAAACCATAGTATCTGTCCGGTTGATGTGGTACTCTACCAGACCGCCTTAAGGGTGCATAATCAATGGGCTCCGGATCTGATCTAATCAAATCCGGTTCAGGTTCAGTAATATGTGTCGGTTTTTCCACCTGTCGAACTTCGTCAAGTTCGACTTTAGAGGCAACAGTTCCTTCACTAAGGAACTCCTTTTCTAAAAAGATTGCCTTAAGGCTGACAAACACCTTTTGCTCATCAGCAAGGTAGAAATAATACCCTTTGATCTCTTTTGGGTACCCTATAAAATTACACTTGTCAGACCTAGGTCCAAGCTTGTCTGTAATTAAACGTTTAACATAAGTCGGACACCCCCAAACCCTAAGGTGCGAGAGTACTGGCTTACGTCCTATCCATATCTCATATGGCATTTTGGCTACAGACTTACTCGGAACTCTATTTAGAAGGTAACAAGCCGATTCGAGCGCATATCCCAGAGGAAGATCGGCAGACCAGCAAACCCCATCATGGATCGAACCATGTCTAACAGGGTCCGATTTCTCCTTTCAGACACACCATTATGCTGTGGTGTTCCAGGAGGAGTCCACTGAGAGAGAATCCCATTCTCCCCTAGATACGTCAGAAACTCATTGGAAAGGTATTCACCTCCTCGATCAGATCGAAGAGTTTTAATACACTTCCCAGTTTATTTTTCTACCTCATTTCAGAATAGTTTGAACATTTCAAATGATTCCGACTTATGCTTCATTAAATAGACATACCCATACCTAGATAGGTCGTCTGTGAAGGTTATGAAGTAGAAAAATCCACCTCTTGCACTTGAGCTCATGGGTCCACATACATCAGAATGTACCAGACCTAAGAGTTCACTGGCTCGCTCACCTTTTTCAGTAAAAGGTGACTTGGTCATCTTCCCAAGAAGACAGGACTCACAGGTTGGAAGTGATTCACAATCACTAACTTCAAGAATTCCTTCTTGAGCCAACCTGTTTATCCTGTTCTTATTGATATGACCTAGCCTACAGTGCCAAAGGTAGACTTCTGACACATTATCTATTCTAGAGCATTTACCGAATTTTTGAACCACATTAACAGGCTGTGATAGTAAGTAAATTCCATTATTTAATTGTCCAACAAATATTGTAACACCATTCAAAATGATATTACAAATATTTCCTTTTATTAAAAAATCATAACCGTACATGGCCAAAAGGTCTACAGAAATAATATTTAATAAAAAACTTGGACAATAGTGACATTCACTCAGAATTACATTACGAGAATTGATTACAAGACTCATGATTCCTAAAGCTAGAACTGGAACTTTGCTTCCATCTCCAACATTCAGGAACCTCTCGCCTTCATCAAATCTCCTACTGACCTGCAGACCCTGCATCGAATTACAAATATGATAAGGGCTTTCGGTATCCAATACCCAGGCAGTAGTATCACAAATCGAAAAGTTGCAAGGAGTTATCATATAATTACCTTGCTTCTTCTTTGGCCTGTTCGGGTCCAGGGAGGCAATGTATTGAGGACAGTTCCTCTTCCAATGCCCGTGCTTCTTGCAAAAGAAGCACTCCGCCTGGCTCTGGTCGTGCTTGCGCTTCTTGGTCTGACCCCATGCTACTGTCCCAGCATGAGATTGCACCTTCTTATTTTTCTTCTTCTTGTTCTTCTTCCCCTTCCCAAAGGGTTGACGATGAGAAGAAGACTTTCCCACTACATTCACCGACTCCTTATGGAGTTGGTGATCCTTCTCAAAGTTCTGCAACAACCCCAACAATCCGTGGTAGTTTACTGCAGGCTTTGTCATTCGAAAATGAGTAAGGAATGGGAGGAAGGACTTGGGCAAGGAATTAAGGATCGCATCCTTACCGAGCTGCTCGTAGAGAGGAAAGCCCAATTTGCTTAGGCGCTCAATCATCTCGATCATGTACAGTACATGATCAGTGACTGAGGCCCCATCCCTCATTCGAGCATTGAAAATGGCACAACTAGTTTTGTGCCTTTCAACGTCGTCAGGCATGCCAAAGGAGTCGTTCAATATTTGAAGCATCTCCTGTGGCTGGGCGTTCTCAAACCTTCGGCTGAACTCGTCATTCATTGCTGCCAGCATAATACATCGAACGGTGGTGCAGTCATTGAGCCACTTCAAGTAAGTATCTCGGATCGCCTTACTAGCGTTCGAAGCTGGCTCCTCAGGTGCTGGATCCATTACTACATAAAGGATCCGCTCATGCTCAAGGACGATTTTCAATTTTCGATACCAGCTATCGAAATTGGGTCCCATGAGCTTGTCATTATCTAATAATGATCGGAGCGACAGGGTAGTGGCCATAGCTGCTTAAAAGAAAACGAGACCTCTATTAGTACATAAATTAATACTAAAGACTTGGATTTTAGTCTAAAGTTTTTTTCAATATTTTTACGAACTGGTAGCCTCATCCTCCAATTCGAGAAATTACTTTAATTCCTTAATGGGTACTAGAATCCACACAGACTACACACGAGCCCAACTTTGGTTGGTCAACCCATGTGCATCTATGGGTAGGTTCTTAACTAGTTGTTTCTCTAAACAACTTCTAGTAATTGATTTTGCCCCAGAACCTAATCAGTAGGCTTTGGCCTCCACTGAAAAGATCTGGTTAGGTCCAACCATTAACATGACTTAATTTAGTGAATCGGACCAATAAATGATCAGGTCCGACTTTGGCCGGCCAACCTAACCACCATCAGAAAGACTCAATCAAATTATCATATTATGAATAATAATTCCATTAGCCAATGAGCACCAGGCCTTTGGGCCTCCAATGATCATTGAACTAATGGACTCATTATCACTCACTTAATGGGAGGCTATGACTTAGTTATCATTATAACTTAATCATTTTAGGGACCTAATAATTTTGAGGATTTTATTAAAGAATAGTAGAGAAGAAATCATCCAGCCAATTTCAATCCTCCCACTGACTTCACCAAGTCAGATTAAAAAAAAGATTTAATTAAAGCTGGCATTAGGAGCACCTAAATCAGTCACACTGATTTACCCAATGACATGGGTGAGCTCTAATCACCAAGTGATCTAATCAAAATCTAACTTACCAGATTGACCAGGTAAGTGAGATCAGTGGTGGGGATTTGCCATTAACTCGTCAATGATCGAATCAATGCGAGTAGCTCCCGCTTAAGAACCACTGGTCAAAACTGTCGAACTTACCTTAGACACCAACCGGTTCATTAGTTTTAATTTTGATCAACTTAGTAAATAGGGCTCCACCGTGTAGCCATGAATTAAGTTCATCTTGGTCTAGTTAAAGACATGGACCCATTCAACTACAACTATTGAAGTTGAGTCTAGAGTATCCTTGACCTAATCTAATTCAACTTTTGATTAGATTTGACCAATTACTCCATTTAGTCTATTTTTTAAACTAACCTTAGGTCTAACCCAATTATGGACCTAATTCATCTAACCCATTGACCCACAAGTTTATGCAATTGTCTTAGATCTTAATTCACAATTCTAGACCTACTAGACAACACTTAATTCTTTTAATTAAGTACTTGGGCTGATGGGTCAGGGTTTGGCATTTTGAAAATAATTTTCAAATTTGAAAGATTTTATTTTCTGTTCACCAAATGTGTTAACTCATTTCACAAACGGGTCAGCACATTTCATAAACAGCAATTCTATTGCTCATTTCATAACAAAAAATAACTCAAAATAAATCATAATTTTTTTTTAGATCTAATCTAACACATTCATGATAAATTTCTTAATTAAGTCCTTTCGCTGCTTCATCGGCATGGGATATAATTGCATCGGCACCCCTACCGCCATAGGAGACCCCATCGAATGGGAAGAGAGGGCCTTTAAACCCTACTTTTCTCCTATGACCGGACGGCCATGGCAACCAACCCAATTAGATTACTTACTACTTGGATCAAGTATATCTAAATATACCAATTTCAAAATTTAAATTTTAAATTTCAAATTTCAAATTTCAAATTTTAAATTTTAAATTTCAAATTTGAGATTTCAACCAAATTTCAAATTTCGAATTTCCAATCTTTGAATTTTAAATTTTGAATTTCAAATTTCAAATTTTGAATTTCAAATTTCAAATTTGAGATTTCAACCAAATTTTGAATTTTGAATTTCAAATTTCAAATTTTGAATTTTGAATTTCAAATTTTAAATTTGAGATTTCAACCAAATTTCAAATTTCAAATTTTGAATTTCAAATTTGAAACTTCTAACAAATTTCAAATTTCAAATTTCAAATCTTTTTGAATTTCGAATTTTGAATTTTGAATTTCAAATTTAAACTTATAGATTACACCTTAATCTACGCATGCATATATATATCATATTCTAGAACCTGGCTCTGATACCATTTGAAGCGAAAATTTAGTGCAGGGGCAAAATGGTAATTTTAAAACTTTTTCAAAATTACTATTTTACAGTAGAATTATTAATTAATCTCATTAATTAATACTAATTAACCCTACACTAGGATCTAAATATGATACAACGGCATGCATTTAAATTTGAAATTCAAATTTGAATCAGTAAACGTTTTACAGTACTGTGTTCAGAACACATCACCTTTTGCGGGTAGTCGATCACCACAATTTGATCACCGTCGGGGGGCTCTGATCGTCACATCGCAGCCACATAAATGTCTGGCCTCTGCGGATCATCCACATGAAGCTCCCGTCTGATCAGCTCCTCACGAATGCTAGTTCGTGATTTCACCCTTTTGATGGCAGATGTTGATCGAACTCCTTCGATCGATGTGTGCCGACTTCTTGGATGCTCCGAATTGTCTGCACAATTGCTTGTGAGGCTGATGGATCTCTCCCTAAAATTTGGTGGACTCACGACACTCGTGGCACACCAATCTCACTTCCCGAACCCTAGGTAGAAACCCTAGGTACACACCAAAAACCCTACGCCCAATTTTTTCTCTTTTCTTTCTTTTTCTCTCGGAAGGTTTTGGACCTTCACCTTGCGCAGAAGCCTTCCTCATGTCTCAAAGTTTCTCTCCTAAAATTTCTATGCACGTCCCACCTTTCTCCTCTTTTTAAAACAACATCGAACGTGTCTTATCCGCGTGAGAGGATAAAGACAAAAGGTTACACATTTGAATTCAAATCAAATTTGAATTCAAACGAAAACCAACTTATCCCTATCCTTTTGGGCGTGAGAAGAGAAGGGGCGTGGCTCTTTGTGCATGGAAAATATTTCACGAGAAACCTTTTCTCATGTAAGTAATGTGGCGCACAAAATGGATAAGGATGAAAGGGCAAGTGATAAGTTATCCATTCAAATTCAAACATGCTTTGAATTTGAATGGCTAACTAATTATTTTATCCATCCATATGGTGCACAAATGAGGGCGTGGGGAAGGGTTTTGTGTGAGAAAAATTTCACGAGAAGTTTCTTCTCGTGAATTCAAATGGGTGCAAGGAAGTTGGGTGTCGCAGGGAATTTAAAACAAGGTGGTTTGATTCAAATTGAGCCAACCTAGTTTAAAATAGGTTAAGCACAATTAGACCAGATTAAACCCAACATAATTAGACTTAATAAAATCCTAATCAAATCAGGAATTAACTAAACCTAATCCCTGATCAAATCAGGGACTAAACCACCTTAGCGATTAGGTCAACATTTAACCTAATCGGGTCAATCCAAACTGAATCCAATTCAATTGGACTTGATCCAAAAATAATTACTCAATCAAATTGAGTTAATTAGTGATTAAATCACTAATTAAACCTCTTATAAATATTGAGTCCAAATCCGATGGACAATCAGGTATCAGAGACCATCGATATGAAACCCTGATCAAAGAGTTCAAATTTCAAATTTGAAATTTGAAATTCAAAATTTTGATCTCGGTACCCAAAATGTGTGGAACTCATGATCAAAAAATCCTAATTCTCAATCATAGAGTCTCAGATAGATAAGACTCATAATCAGCCATCAGATCAGAAAGGAACCTCTAATGTGTGTGACTCCGCAGGTTCGAACCTAAGCCGGTAGCACATGAACCAATTTCTGTACTAATCGAAGTGACCATCTAGCAATGGTACCCGACGATCGGATAGGTCGAATAATCACAATCGCAACATTCAGAACCTACGTGAATATGGTTACCGTATAATTCATCCCTTTTGACCCCTGTGTTTAGGACGACTCAGGGTTAAACTGTCAACCCTGATGATATCATCCAAATCATGCTCAACTCAATTAGTCCTGTGACTCCTCACTAGGACTACCCTGATCAAGATTTTGCTAAATTGAAACACGACTGTACACAGCTCCTAAACTGGAGTGGTCAATCCCATCTTGACACACGCACCGACAAGTCAAGTACTTGACTACACCCAGCAACCTTCCATCACTGAATTAGAAATTCAGGTAGTCCAGTGCCTAAGTGCAGTGAGTTGCTTGCAAGTCACCATGGCGGTCTCAGGTCGGAGGGACATTTATACCCATATCCCATCGGAGCAAATCTTGACAGCAGAAATAGCTCCGGAGTTGGTCACGTTCAGTGCAGATGTACCATTACATCTCACCTGTATGCCATACCAGTGTCTCTACACTCTTTGGTTATGAGGACAACCAACCCATATGGCACACAACGACCTATGCTCGATAAACGTTATCGTCCTTGGTAACAACGTATCATTTGGTCGCGAACATGTTTAAGGACTAAGCGACAAATCCTCCTTTGTCAAGTCTAAATAGTCCTAAGGACTTCACCACAACACAGGAGTTCATTAGAAGATGAAACATTTGTGATGAAGAAATATCAAAATAACTTTTATTTATTTATAATTCATGTACTAATACAAAAAGGAGCACAACCGTCAACAGGCTGACGATTGGCTTTGGGACACTATTCCCAACAATAATATTTTGGTTAAGTTAGACCCTTCATTTCAATACAGTCAAATTCTAATATAACTGTCCTTGTGTAAACATAACAAAGCAGTACATTCAACATTGTCGTAAGGATCTTCTATGCACCAGGATTATGTAATATCAATCCTTGTGACAAGCCTTGTGTTAACACAACAAACTAGTCATAGTTCATGATGTAACATTAACCTAGCATGAAGGAAGGCCCTTAGTAGTTTTTTCAACATTAGGGTTTTTCAATATCAAGATCGCTTAATCAAATTGGCTAGGTAAGTAAGGTGGGAGTCCCCCCGTTACTTTTCTTAGACATCAATAAATTGGCCAGATCAGACAACAGAACCAATTAAAGAACCACTTATAGTACTTTTCTAGACACCAATTGATCAAGAATTGATTAACCCATAGTTGCATATCACTACCACTTTATATAATTTTTAATGAGGGCTATTATTTGGTCTCATGCATATTCTAACTATATAATATCAATTTATATATCAGCATTAAAATATTTTATATGTGCAAGTATAACATATGAACATTCATCATCCTAGGATAATCTTGCAGCATAACCTCGTTATGCTAGGACAACCTTATGTCAGGATGATGAAGTGATGAATCATATATGCATCATTTCATATCATCATATAAAATCATAATAAAAGATATAAATTATTTTATAGTATAAATCATACTATGCATCACATAAATATTATGTATATATGATTGAACCAGACAAGGCCGACTCTGATACCACTGTAGGGTTTTAGGGTGGGCATGCACAGCAGAAGCATAATGGATTTCAAAATTTAAATTAAAAATTTTTAAATATAAAACCTTTAAACAAACATCTCTTCGATGATTAATAATCATATATAATATAAATTTAAAATTAAATTCAAGCTATAGAAGAATACCTGCAACGTTTAATCCAAATTTCAGCAAAACCTCCACCAGGTGCCTAAATGTTCGCCCTCCAACGGTGATCCACACAGGACTATGATCAGGACACCAACTCTTTAAGATGATTTCTCCTCTAAAATTTTCACTCTAAAAATTTTTTTGGACACTAGAACCTCAAGACCCTCTTTCTTTTCTCCTAGTCTTCCTATCCTGCCTTTCTTCTCTCCTTGTCTTCCTTAATTCTCTTCCTAGACTCTTGTCCTAAAATTGGACTTGTCCTTACTATTTTGGACTTATCCTAATAAGAGAAGAAAGGGACTAATTGGATAATAGGGAGAGGATATTAGAAAGAAAGGAGGAATTAAAAATCTGAATGAATCCAATCCCCCAGCGCACCCTCCTTTAAATACTTAGCGACGGGTTGCCTTCGAAAATTATTCACACCTCTTCCATGTGCCATCTCGCATCCATCAAAAAATATCACACCTCCTAATAAATTTTTGTGCCCATTTAGAAGATTTTGACATATGGAAATTATCAAAAAAAAATCCAAGAGATGCTTCGCGCAGAAGGACTCTTCGAAACATTTTTCTCGATGATTCTCCGATGCATTGCGCAGCTTCCTATAGCATAATTTTTCTCTACCACCCATCAACATAATTTTATCCATCCAATAGCCAAAAATGAAGGATCTAATATTAGAATGGTGTGGAAAAAATCTTAGATTAAGAAGTGGCATGACAAATGGGTTAGAGTCCTTCACAAGTTGGACTCTTGGTCAGGCACATGGAACAGACTGACAGGATTTTCAGCTTTGATGAATTTCCATGTTTAAACCAGAAGGAATTTTAACTTCAAAAAAAAATTTTATGTATAAAATTAAGTTAGAAATCACCAAAGATTTATTTCATCATGAAACATTGGATAAGCTCAAGGATGAGGCATCCCATCTCATAGGATGTGAAAGCTATTTCTGCACACAAAAACTACACCCATGCACAAAAAAAATTCTTGACTCATGAAGACTTGGTTTTCTAGTACCAAACTTTTGGTACATATAGATAAGGACAAACCCAACTCAAACGTAAAATTGGTTTGAATTAATTTAGCCTTAATTTTCCCAATCTGGAATCAATTTTGAACCTGATTCAAAATAGGGAGCTAGTTTTTGCAACATGTGCTAGCATGTCAATTTTGCAAATATGATCTAATCCAATTAGACCCCTGATCAATTTTCTTTGTGTGTGACCCATTGGGTTTCACATCTAGCTAGTAATATATTCGAGTGTAAGTTTATTTAATTTGATTAGAATTTAATCTAATCGATCTAGATCCAATCGAACTAACCCGATTTCAACAATTAGAACTCTTTCTAATTGATGATTGAATTAAACTGTTTAATTTGATCAAACCCATAAGACAAGATTGACATCTAGCAATGTATCATGTCTATCTGAAAGATATAAAATTTTAGTAAAAATATCAAAAATATCCTTCAGCAGAATGTTACCACGCAATTTGATCCTGCGATCTCCCTGCACCCCGAATATGACTCTGGATATGGAATGATTTCAAATCCAATATCATACTCATATTTCTCTCAATCTTGTATGATGATTTAATTAATGAAATAGTAAAAACTCTTTCTAATTTTTATTCTACTTTGATCAAAGGCTTCCTGAATCATTAATCGATCATAGCAAGTAGGATGCGATCTCCTATTACTAGGAGTGATCAATTTCATGTTGACCTACTCACAACCTCCATACACATTCTACCATATCCAGAACACCCCGTACATGACTAAGTTATGAATGAGTATGAACCAAAAAAAAATAGATTCATGTATACAAGGTTCTATGGTAGTCTTAGATCAAAGGATTATATGCACAACTTCCACTATAAGAAAACAACTTTTGATGAGTAAGTAAATTCCATAAGATGTTTCTTAAGTCGGATCAATTCAGTGAACTCATTCTCTAATGAGCACCTACTTCTTTGTATTAGTATCTTATACAAGTGGCATATGAGATCAGCCATCCTCTCCATCGAGCATACATAGGAAGTGCTAGTCTATCCGAAACATTGATCACCTTCTCAATGCTTCTATGACTAGAAATATTCTAAATCAAGTTTTTTAGGATTTTAGATCTCATAGATATGATCTCATCATAACCCTAAACCCATTATCCTAATTTATGAAGTTCATCATAATCATTACAAAAGTAAGATGCAGCATATGATGAAAAATACCTTTTATTATTTAAAGAGTCAATACATGAGTCTGAATGATTACAAGGAAAACCCATCAAAATATAAATTTCGATTGACTTGTAGGGCATATTTCTTTCATAGATTACTCATAGTCTTGTGGATAGCACAACAAACTTTAGTGTTCTAGTTAAGTTAACCCTTCAATCCCATATGGTCATACTTAAACAATGCTGCCCTTGTGGATAGCACAACAAAGCAACACTATTCAAATATGTCAAGAGCATCAATATGTACTTAGTCAACATCATATCAATTTTTATAGTAAGTTTTGTGGATAGCACAATAAGCTCACTAAGATCTTGATATACTTTATTGATCAAGCTTGAAGGAAAGTCCTTATAGTGTTTACACACTAATCAATCTAATTCTGAAACTCAATAAGACTAAATTGATTAGGTCAGTAGGTAGGAGGCTCCCCATAGCTTTTCTTAAACACCAACAAAGTTGGCCAGACCAGCATACAGACCTAATTAGAAAATCATCTTTTTTTACTTATCTAGACACCAATTGATCAAATGAATTTGATATTTGATTTGAAAGTGAATCTCGATATTACAACTTAATATAATTTTTTAGATGGTCTTTGAACTGGTCTCGGCACATCCTAACAACTACATAAAATGTACTATACAAATTATGCAATTCAACATACTTTACAAGTTATAATATCAATCACATTGACATACCAAAAATGATTACATAAATTATATAAGGGTGCACAAATGACTTAACATATATAACAAGTTTAGTCAAATTGAAAACAAACTATAATCGAATTAGGCATGCATTACACCCTTAAACAAAAAAAAATCGATTTAAGTATCAAACAATCATGAATCAATAAATTTTATATTATCATAAATTCAAAATTTTAATAACTAAAATTTAAATCCATGGTTTAAATAAAGTTAAAGATAATTTTTGATTTTAAGACCGATGTAAGAAATCGATGCAACATTTTTAGCAATATATGAACTAGAACAATTCTATATTATAATTTTTGTACTTATTTGATTGAATCTAACAAGGATAGTTTTGATACCAGTATACGATTTTGGTCATGCAGTGAAAAAAAAATTTAAAAATTTTTAAACATACATATCGAGAGCTTTAACATTTAAAACTATCGAAGCAAAACCCAAATCCTAGAATCACCTTATAGATGTCGAATAAAACAAAATCAAACATGCAAAGAGATAAAAATTTATACATCCTCAAATGAGTAGTACGATAAGTAGGTGATCTCCACAAGATTCCAAAGTAGAAGTCTTCCAATGGTGATCCACATGGAAGTTGGCCAAGGTTCTTCCTAATCGGTGCGCTGCCGCAACCTTTTCTTCACAAGAATACTACCGGCTTCGAACTTTGAAGAATGATTACACCAATATCCAGTTAGCTTCGATTTTGCTATCAAAATTATTTTAAGACAACTCTCTTCAAAAGTCTTATAATCTAGGATTTGATTTTGTACTCTAACATATGAAAAAATCAAATCCTAGGACAAACTAGCAACACTTGCCAATTTTCTCACCACCCTTCTTACAACTTTTTCTCTCAATTTTTTTTGTCTTCTCTCAAATCTTTTATAGAATTTTTTTTCCTTATCATATGCCAATTAGCTCTAATTTTTATCTAAAATCCAGCCCTTAGCCCATATGGGACGCCCCATACAAATAGGCCAATAGGGGACGTGAAGAAGGACCAAGGGGTGCCAACTCTTGGTGCTCCAAGTCTTCACATGAAGAATAAATTCTCCATGTCTTTATGTAGTACAGAAAAGCCTTCACATAGAAAGACTCCTCCTCTTCTACACCTCATAAATCCATCATAAAAAATCAGCATGAAATAATTAGAAATCTGGAGAAAATTGAGGAGTTGGATAAGAGTCTTCATAAAGAAGGACTCTTCCACTTCGCAACATAAATAAGGGTGGGCAGCAATTATTTTTGGGTGTGGAACCTGGTGGGTACAGAGAACTCCTTTCACACTTGAAACACTTCCAAGTTGGATAAGAATCAAAATAAAATAGACCCAATCGAATTAGGTCAAAGGCA
Organism: Elaeis guineensis; assembly: GCF_000442705.2. Lineage (NCBI taxonomy): Eukaryota > Viridiplantae > Streptophyta > Magnoliopsida > Arecales > Arecaceae > Elaeis > Elaeis guineensis. The sequence goes on along the minus strand of NC_026008.2, from coordinate 8,065,783 downwards.
ACTAGTCTAGTTTAGCTCAAATATTTTGAACTGAACCTAATTAGGAACTTGGGTTAACACAATGTGCTAGCATATCAAATTAATCCCTAGAATTTATATTAAATCTTAATTAAATTAGATCAAAATTAAATCTTAAAGTGTGTGACCCATTGGATTTCAAATCTAGCCAGCAGTGGATACAAACTCTTGATCTAACCCTAATCCGATCAAATTAGATCAACTCAAGAGTCCCAATCAACTAGGACTCTTTCTAATTAATTTTTGAATTAATTTTTTTTAATTTTGATGAGTCTACAAGTTAAGATAGATATCTAGCAACATATCATGACTACCTGAAAGATTTAAAATTTTGATAAAAAATTATCAAAATATCCTTCAGTGGCAAGTTACCATGTAATTTAATCATTCAATCAAACAACATCCCAAATGAGCTGTGGGCATAAAATCATATCAAACCCAATTGCTTATCTATATGTATCTCGATCAGAAGGTGATGATTCAATTGATGATATATATAAAAAAAAATTTCTAATTGTCATCCCGCTTTAGCCAAAGACTTTCAAAATCATCGACCTATGAGATCACATAGGATGTTCGCTCTCCTTATTAGGAGTGATTGATCCCTTATTGATCACTCACAACCTCCATGCATATTTTACCATATCCAGAATATCCCATATAAGGATCAGAGAATCAGATTAGAAAGTGAACCAAAATTTTGATTCATATACACAAGGTACCATGGCGATCTCAGGTCAAAAGATCACTTACACAACTCCCACTAGAGAACAATCAGTTGACATGTATATAAAACTCCATCAGATGCTCTCTTACAGATCTATTCAATGAACTCATTCTCTAATAAGCACCCACATCTTTGTATTAGTGTCACCACATAAGTGGTTGTGAGATCAACCACCTTCATCACTGAGCATACATAGGACATGCCAGTCTTATCGGTATCATTGATCCCCGACTTAATGAACCAATGACTAAAAATATTTTAGATCATGGCTATCAAAGATTTAGATCTCACTGGCATGATCTTATCGCAACCCTAAAATCATTCTCCAGACCTATGGGGTTCATTATAATCTTAAAAATAACAATAAGATGCAGTATATAATAAATCGAGATGCCTATTTTATTAAATAACAATGTCAATTACATGAGTTTGAAAGATAAATTATAAAAAATATTCGATCAAATCTCGTATGTGATTGACTTGTAGGATATTATTCTTTTAACACTCATAATTTCACACGCCACATGGCACCTATGGGATGCCCCAATCAGGTCCCACATGCCCTCCATCAAGTGGGCATGCCCAACTTGATCAAAACAAGTGGCACCCCATCCAAACTATCAAGAAAATTATTTAAGGGTTTGATCCTTTAATTCATATGATCCAAAACCCTAAGCACCCAATAATTAGAGCCCAAGAATCTAATTCATTTCGATTATTAGTAGATAATTAAACCTGAATTAATCTTATCTAATAAGATATTCAAATGTAAAGAAAAAATTAGGTTCAACCATGTGCTAGCAAGGTTACCCTGAATCCAATAAAGTTTCTCTAAATCCAATTGAGACTTCATAAACTCAATTGCTTATTTTAGATCTAATTCTTTTGTTGTGTAACCCTATAGGTTCAATTCTATCAAGTAGTGAGATATACAATGATCTCTAGCATAGTATCATTGAAACTCTTTTCAATGGATCGAAATAATTCTACTCTAACTCATCAAGGATTGTCGATCCTGAGTAATCTTAGTAAGCTCTTACAATCCATCAGTGACACCAAGCATTTTGTAGTGGCAACTCAGTAGAACTGAGAAAAAATCTCAAGGTATAGTTCTCATATGATTCAGTTCTTCTATCGTAAGTCTCGACTAGATGGCAGGTCATGGATAAATCGTCAAACCTCATCATCAGTCGTATGATAGATTCGATTAGCTCAAGTCTAATTATGATCCTCATGAAAAATTTTTTCCATCCATCATACTGCTGTGGCCATAGACTCTCAGACTTAGCCTCTCAAATTTTATAGGACTACTCCTCTCTATCAAGGTCGATAGATTCCATCAGATGTACACTCTATTCCTATAATTATCCAACTATCGCCAACATCCACTACAAGATCTCATTAAGATTATGTTTATGTGTCAGTCAAATTTTAATAGCCTCACTGCGAGCAGTCATACCATTCAGGTCAAAAGATAATTCACACAACTACAATATCGAGACAATCACTGACGATCGAGTAGAAATCCAAGTAATCTCTCATATGATCATGCTCAGTACTAGTTGTTCTCTAACATCTACCTACACTCATCACTCAGTATCTCTATACTGTAGATCAGAGACTCATATACTCCGAAAGAAGCGATCTGTGCATCGACCTATCTGGATTGATCACCGTCCTCATGATGATACTTTAGCCAGGAGCATTTAAGAATTTTATAGATGTCTCTAATTCTCAACACCTTGAGAATATGTATTAAAATGTTAATTTCATGGATGATTCAAGGACATATCTATTGGGTTCTGATGATGCAGTGAAATATAAATTTTAAAAATTTTAACATGCATTCAACAATTGAAAATAAAGTTTAACATTTAAACTAGTCTATAGGAATACAAAACCCAAGGAACCCTTTGAAGATTACAATCAAACGATTCAAAACATATATATCATGAAGAGACTAGAAGTCATATACCAATGAGAAGATCATGATCTGATAATTTTGAGATCTTCACAAGATTCTAAAGTAGAAGCCCTCCAACGGTGATCCACACGGGATTGATCAGGGTGCTTTCCAACTTGATATGGTGCTGCAGCTTTCTTTGCAAGTACACTGTCGATTATCCTTTGCAAAAATTGGTTGCACCATAGCTTGTATGCCTTCATGACCTCCACTAGAACCTCTTTAAAAAATTTTTTTCAAAAGATCACACCACACATAAATCAGATTTTATGTTCAACACATGAACAATCTGATTTTTGGACAAGCATCTCATGCTTTCCATTTACTCTCTTCCCTTCCTTTCAAATTTTCTCTCCCTTTTCATTGTCTTTGTCACTTCCAATTTTTTTCACCTCTTCCTTATCCAATCTCACATCCAAACCAATTTTTGGATGACCTTTATGCCATATGGGATGCCCCTTATATAAGGAATGAAGGGGTGCCACATAAGACACCAAGGGGCGCCAACTCTTGGCATCCCATCTTCCTTACACAGTATCCATTAATTTTTTTCCATGGAATTCAAAGGGATAGCATAGAAATAGAAGAGATTAACTAGTAGAAGGACTCTTCCTCTACCTGAAAAAATTATAATGCCAACTCTTGGCATGTGGGAAAGGAATTAGAGTGAGATACTAAGAGTCTTTAATAATTAAGACTCTTCCATAAACCCAATGCATATATGAAAGGCTATCCAATTTATTTGGTGATCAAACTCCTTGCCAAGGAAGGACTCTTCCTTCTCTTCTACACCCATAATCCCAAGAGGCATCTCATGTCACGAGGAATTAAGAAATGCTTGGAGAATTAAAGGAAAGAATTAAGAGTTTGTTATGAAATGGACTCTTCCATTTCATTGCATAAAAAAAGTGGGCATCCCTTATCTATTTTGGCATGGAGTTCCTTCCTAGAGAAGGATTTCTTCTCCTCTTCCATGCCCCATGTTGGTGCAGAATTCCACCGACGTCGGAGAAGCTGGAGTCGAGGGGTCACGTCCGCCACCAGGACCTGCAAGGAAAGTCTAAACTGGAGTTGGAGGTGCTCCGGTAAGACCCTTCGACGCTCAAGTCAGTACTCTACCTCAACAGAAATGGAGTGCTCGAATGAAAATTTTAGCAGAGTTTCGAAATAGAATTTTGAGCTTAGAGAAGAACGTATCTGGGGGTCCCTTTTTATAGACGGAGAGCGTAACTGATTGACAGCGACGTCTGTAACCACCTGGTAGTGGGCCGTTCAGGGCCACACGAAGTTTATTATGGAGAGTAGTGGCGTCAGGGGGCCGTTCAAGGCCACGTGGAGTTTGTTATGGAGAGTGGAGTGGTGTCCGTTGTCGTGACTTGCCAAAGAGTGGTGGAGCCACGTGGAATCCATTATGGGGAGTGGAGCAGAGTAGTGGCCATTGTCATGACTTACCAGAGAGTTTGGGCCTGATGGCTGAAGCTCGGCTGGGATGTCTGATGGAGCGGAATGGCTCTCTGTCTCAATAATCCAGGGGAAGCTCGGATGTTTTCGAGGTTCCTGACGAGTCCACTATTGTTGGGTGCCTAGAGTGCTGATGCTGCAGATGGAAGTCATCTGTTGTAGAAGCTCGGATGGGGACTATCTGTTGGGGAAGTCTGATTTTATGAGGAATCTGACAGAGGGTCGGTCGGTAGTGGACTTCGGATGGCGTTGGGGAGGTTCGTTCGCTGGAGGAGTTTGGAGGATCCTATGGAAGTCCGATTGACGTTGTTGAAGTCCGGCTGACGCTATTGAAGGTTGATGGCTGGGGAGATACGGCAAACATCGGAGGCGGTCGGTCGTTGTAGAAATCCAGCTGCTGGAGCCCATCTGTTGTATAAGTTCGTCCGAAATCCATCCACTATGGAAGTTCAGACGGAGTCCGATTCTTGTAGAAGTCCGGATGGGGATCGCTTATTAGAGAAGCTCGACTGAAGTCTGCAGTAGAGATTCAGAGTAGATCGCTTGCAATAGAAGTTCGGAGTAGACCGCTTGCAGTAGAAGTTCAGAGCAGACCGCTTGCAGTAGAAGTTTGGAGTAGAGTCCAACTGATGGAGCCCTTCCGTTGTCGAAATTCATCTGGGATCCATCCACTGTAGGAGTTTGACTGAAATTTGATTCTCGTAGGAGCTCGGATGGAATCCGAAAGGTGGTCAACTGCTGTAGAAACTTGGATGGAGTCTGGTTACTATAGAAATTTTATTGTCGGAGAAGCTCGGACATTGACGAAGTCCGAAAGAAGTTCGGAGTAGAGTCATTCGTGGCCGGAAGAAGTCTGGAAGGGATTCGGAGAATAGTCGATCACTGTAGAAAATCGACTGATAGCGGAGTTCAGAGGGTGTTTGGAGCAATCCGGTAGATGAATGGAGAAGCTCATGATTGGAGAAGCCCGGATGCCATTATGGAAGCTCGGATGGTCGAGGGAGTTCAGCAAGACGCCACACAAGGTCAGAAGCCGAAAAAGCCCTAGAAGGGTCAGCCCTTTGCGAACTTTGATTGGGGGTATTTTATACCCAACACCAGTCTCCCTACTTTCGAGTTCGGATTTCAAATAAAGAAAGTACAGAAAAATTTTTCACTTTCGAAGTTACCTCCCTCGATTTTTGTACTTGATTGTTTCTAGATATTTTGGCATTTGGCACGCTGGTGCTGGAGCCTTTTCGAAAATTTTTTTTTCGAAATTCCCGCTGGAGCGCTATCCTAGGTATGGTGCAATAATGGTTTTATCAATTGTCAGCCACCTTCAGCCACTTGCCATGGTGAGTGGGCCACGGGACGGTTATAGACTGGCCAGAGGAGTCCTGCAGTCATTATTGCACCAGATCCTGTCACCTATTTAAACCTGCCTCCCTCCTTCAGGGATCTCACTTTGCTCGGGAGTTTCTTCGATCCCTCCTTCCTGAGAGTTCTGTTCTTCCTCAGCATCCTTTTTGGCCTTAGACGTTCTTCGAGTCATCCCCATCTCTGCATCTCTGCATCCTTCAGACCAGTCTAGGTTCGCTCCAGAACTCTCCCTTTTTTGCGGCTCTGTTTCTAAACTGTGCCGATCTTCCTTCATTGTAGATATGGGCACGGACGCGGCTTGGATGTTAGCCAAGAGTCTCAAGGCCCACAAGAGGGAAGCCGCTGTAACTTCTGGGTTGGCAAAGAAGGCGAGGGTAGAAGAGACAAGTCTGGCCATGCTTCGTCTTGATCGCCCAGAGCCCGCGCTTGTGGTACATCTTCGACCGCGAGTACTTTCCGATTCTGCGGAAGGAGGGAGCAGAAAGGGGGACTGGAAGAAGAAGTCAAAAACTTAAAGCAATCCCTAATAATGACTGGAATCGAGAGCTCAAAGTCGGAAGAAGCCGAGCCTCCTTAGAGCTTCTTTTTACCTTTCGTCCTTCCATGTATTCTTTTTCTTTTCTTATCATTTTTTTTTTGGCCTTCAGGGCTTTGTAATGTATACTTCACTAATGAAAAGAAAAAGAAATTTTCCATTACCTTGTCCATTCTTATATTAAGTTATCATTTACCAAATTTCTTTTGTCTTCTGTCTTGATCGACGTCGGCGTTGTTTGTAATTCCTCATCTATTCTTGCTTTGAGTCATCATTTACCGAACTTCTTTTATCTTTTATCTTGTTCGATGTCGACGTTGTTTGAAGATTTTTGGTCATCACCATGTTGATTTGCCCTTTTTGTTTATGACCGTAGGTCTTTTCGAGGCCATTTGAGTTTGACGCTTCCTCCCGATGCTCAAGCTTGGGAGCCCGAACTTCTCATTACCTTGAGGAAGTCTATTTTTCCTCAGCCTGTGTTGAGTTCCCTCTTAGAGACTGAGGATTTTTGATAAAAGTCTCCTTCCTCATTGAGATGAGGTCCCTTGTGTCTTTGATGTAGTTTGTTTTTCACTTATCACTGGTGTAGTTCGTCGCTTTCCCTTTTCATCTCCCCCCCTTTTTTTTGTGTTCGAGTGAGGGTTTTCCCTCTGCTCTTAATGGGGTCATGGGAGTGTAGAGGATCCGTTGAGGAGGCTTTCCTCCTTATCCGATCTTGAACGACCGGGTCTTCGTTTATGTCAGGATGAGGTTCTCCTTCTGTTCCTGACGTAGTCGATTTCAGCTCATGTTAGGATGAGGTTCTCCTCCTATTTCTAACAGGCCTGTGGGGGCACGTAAGGGCCGTTGCAAGGGCCTCTCTCCCCATCCGGTCTCTAAATAATCGAGCCTTCGACTTTGCTCATATTAGGATGAGGTTCTCCTCCTATTCTTAACATCGCTGTGGGGGCACATAAGGGCTGCTGTAAGGGCCTCTCCCCCCATCTGGTCTTAAAATAATCGGGCCTTCGACTTTGCTCATGTTAGGATGAGGTTCTCCTCTTGTTCCTAACATGACTGTGGGGGCACATAAAGGCCATTATAAGGGCCTCTCCCCCCATTCGATCTTAAAATAACCGGGCCTTCGACTTTGCTCATGTTAGGATAAGGTTCTCCTCCTATTCTTAACATGGCTGTGGGGGCACATAAGGGCTGTTGTAAGGGCCTCTCCCCCCATTCGATCTTAAAATAATCGGGCCTTCGACTTTGCTCATGTTAGGACAAGGTTCTCCTTCTGTTCCTAACATGACCATGTTTTGATTGTTTGAAGGAGCTACTCTCTGTCGTTACAAGCTCATGCCAAAAGAAAAGATACGCAAATATGAAAAAAATTTTATTTAGGGCAAAGTTGTTGGTAATACATTCGTAGATTTTTCGAATCCCATAGTCACGGAAGGCCTACTCCCCATCGAGGTCCTCCAGAGATGGAGTTGATGATCCCGATTGGAGGCCGATCTTCAGGCTCCTCTTCCCTCCTTGGCGGCTCCGGTTGTGGCAGGGCCCTTGGCTGATCTTCCCTACCTTCAGGCCAGCGTCGAATGAATCTATCAAGCCGACCTCATCTGATGAGCTCCTCGATCTCGTCTCAGAGCTGAATGCACTCCTCTGTGTCGTGACCGTGGTCACTATGGTAGAGGCAGAACTTGTTAGGGTTGCACTTTCTGGGTGTGTGCGCATCCTTTCCGACCTCGGCAGCTGCTCCCTGACCTCCATCAGCACTTGGGTTTTCGATGCATTGAGAGGGGCATAGCTGTGGAATCTTCCTGGGGGAGAGCCCTGCCGAACTCTATGGTCCGGGCTTCTCTGCCTATAAGCTCGGGGAGGAGTCTGGACATGCTTGTGTCCGGAGGGAGTTTGAGAACATGGCCGAGCTTCACTCGGCCCTTTTTCAACTGCGAGTTTACTGGAGTCGCCCGCCTGTCGCTCCTTCACGGCCTCCTCATCCTTCAACTTGAAGGCTTTCTCTACTCGGGCATATCCTTCGGCCCGAGCCAGTAGATCAGCAAAGTCCCTGGGATACTTCTTTTTCAGGAAGAATAGAAGATCATTCTTTTGAAGACCGCTCTTCAGGGCGACCATTGCAACTGATTGGTCCAAGTTTCAGACCTCCAATGCGGTGGCATTAAAATGGTTGACGTAAGTTTGGATGGATTCTCCCTCTTTTTGCTTGATATTGATGAGGGACTCCCAACCTCTCTGGGGACACCGACTGCTAACGAAATGAGCAACGAACTGGTGGCTCATCTGGTCAAAGGAGAAGATAGTACCCGGCTTCAGTGCCGAGTATCAATTCCTTGCTGCTCACTTCAAGATAGATGGGAATGCTCGGCACAAGATGGCGTCTGGTGCACCATGGAGTAGCATCATAGTCTGGAAGGCCTCCAGGTGGTCAACCGGATCGAGGTCCCATCGTAGCTCTCGAATTGGGGAAGCTTGAAGTTCGGCGGGATTGGTTCCTACATGATCATTTGAGAGAAAGGAGGGTCAATGCAGATGTCCTCACCGTAAGCAGTGGGAGCACGGCGGAGCTCTTCGATCTGTCGGTTCATCTCCTAGAATCTTTGATCCATGAGATCCTCTCGACTGTGAGTCTCAAGGGTCTTCTAGTGGAATGGAGGTAGGGACTCTCCGAGGGTGGAATCATGATCGGACGGAGGGCTCTCCGCCTTCTACTTCCCCTTTCTGGAGAAGACAGGGTGGCTGGCCCAAGAGGCCCACCCGATCGTCAGATTCTGGAACTCCGATGACGCTCTTTCCAGCCGCACTGATGCCTGCGGCTGCTGCGGCTGCTGCTGCATGGCCTGCACTGCTTCAGTGAGGCCCCTGACCTGCTGAACCAGTAAGTCAAACTACTCCATGCCGACTGCCGTTGTCGAGGAAGGAGGAGCCTGGAAAACTGGAGACGAAGCCGGAGCTTACAGAGCTCGCTGAGATTTGGCCACAGAGGCCGTGGATCGCCTGGTGGATGCCTTTCAGGGAGGCATCATGTGGAGATCTGGCAGGAGAAGGAGAGGAAGATGTCAGAGAGGATGATCAGAGATGGTCCTGTTGAGCACTCCTTTAAGAACAAGGGTACTGTGAAGACACAGGGCCCCTTCCTCTAGCGCCAATTCTGTTGGTGCAGAATTTCACCGATGTTGGAGAAGCTGGAGTCGAGGGGTCACGTCCACCATCGGGACCTGCAAGGGAAGTCTAAATCGGAGTTGGGGGTGCTCCGACAAGACCCTCCAATGCTCAAGTCAGTACTCTGCCTCAACAGAAATGGAGTGCTCGAATAAAAATTTTAGCAGAGTTTTGAGATAGAATTTTGAGCTTAGAGAAGAATGTATCTGGGGGTCCCTTTTTATAGATGGAGAGCATAACTGATTGACAGCGACGTCTGTAACCGCCTGGTAGTGGGCCGTTTAGGGCCACACGGAGTTTGTTATGGAGAGTAGTGTTATCCGTTGTCGTGACTTGTCAGAGAGTGGTGGAGCCACGTAGAATCCATTACAGGGAGTGGAGCAGAGTAGTGGCCATTGTCGTGACTCGCCAGAGAGTTCGGGCCTGATGGCTGAAGCTTGGCTGGGATGTCTGATGGAGCGGAATGGCTCTCTGTCTCAGCAATCCAGGGGAAGCTCGGATGTTCTTGAGGTTGCTGACGAGTCCACTATTGTTGGGTGCCTAGAGCGCTGATGCTACAGGTGGAAGTCATCTATTGTAGAAGCTCGGATGGGGACTTTCTATTGGAAAAGTCCAGTTTCATGAGGAATCCGGTAGAGGGTCAGCCAGTAGTGGACTTCGGATGGCGTTGGGGAGGTTCGTCCGCTGGAGGAGTCTGGAGGATCCTGTGGAAGTCCGGTTGGCATTGTTGAAGTCCGGCTGATGCTATTGAAGGTTGATGGCTGGGGAGGTATGGCAGACACCGAAGGCGGTCAGCCGTTGTAGAAATCCAGCTGCTGGAGCCCGTCTGTTGTAGAAGTTCATCCAGAATCCATCCACTATGGAAGTTCAGACGGAGTCTGATTCTTATAGAAGTCCGGATGGGAACCGCTTATTGGAGAAGCTCGGCTGAAGTCCGCAGTAGAGATCTGGAGTAGACTGCTTGTAGTAGAAGTTTGGAGTAGACCGCTTGCAGTAGAAGTTCAGAGTAGACCGCTTGCAGTAGAAGTTTGGAGTAGAGATCCGGCTAGTGGAGCCCTTCTGTTGTTGAAATTCATTTGGGATCCATCCACTGTAGGAGTTCAGCTGAAATCCGATTCTCGTAGGAGCTCGGATGGAATCCGAAAGGTGGTCGACCACCATAAAAACTTGGATGGAGTCTGGTTACTGTAGAAATCCCATTGTCGGAGAAGCTCGGACATTGACGAAGTCCGAAAGAAGTTCGGAGTAGAGTCATCCGTGGTCGGAAGAAGTCTGGAAGGGATAAGGAGAATAGTCGATCACTGTAGAAAATCGACTAATAGTAGAGTTCTAAGGGCGTTTGGAGCAATCCGGTAGATGAATGAAAAAGCTCATGATTGGAGAAGCCCGGATGCCATTATGGAAGCTCGGACGGTCGAGGGAGTTCAGTAAGATGCCACACAAGGTCGGAAGCTGGAAAAGCCCTGGAAGGGTTGGCCCTTTGCGAACTTCGACTGGGGGTATTTTATACCCAACACCCAATATCCCAAGGCACCATCTGAAGGTGCACAAAAATAAAGGACATGTGGAAGGTGTAAGGAAATTAAAATAAGTAAAGGAGAAGGACTCCTCTTTTTAACTTCCAAAATAAATGTGACGCCAATTAATTTTAGGCATGTGGTTTTGGCGTAGAGAAGGTGGATTCCATATGAAACTCTTTCATAAAATATAGATAAACTAACTAATAATTAGATGGCTCAAACCCAATCATATTAGGTCAAGGCAACAAGCAAAGGGTTAGCACAAACATATTTGCACTAAACCCAATTGAAAACTTTGGTTAATTCATGTGCTAGTAATTTAATTAACCCATTAAATTTATAATAAATTCAAATAGATTAAATCAAGATCAAATTTCTATTGTGCGTGATCTATTGGATTCCAAATCTAGCCAGCAGTGGACCAAGACTCTCAACGTAATACTAATCCGATTGGATTAGATTAGCTCAAGAGTCCTAATCAACTAGGACTCTTCCTAATTGATTTTAGAATTAATTTTTTTTAATTCTGATGAGTCCACAAGTCAAGATTGATGTCTAGCAATGTATCCTGACTATTTAAAAGATTTAAAATTTGATAAAAATATCAAAATTATCCTTTCATGGTGAGTTACCATCCAATTCAATCCTTCGATCACACAACATCCCAGAAAGGCCATGGGTACGAAAATATATCAAACTCAAATACCTATTCATATGTATCTCGATCCGATGATAATGACTCAGTAGAAACTATTTCTACCGTTCATTCCTGCTCCAGACAGAGACTCTCAAAGTCATCATCCTATAAGATCACATAGGATGTTCTCTCCTCCTACAAGGAGTGATCGATTCTTTGTTTACCACTCACAACCTCCATGCATACTTCACCATACCTAGAATATCCTACACACATCTCAAAATGATGTGTTAGAGAATAAACCAAAATAAGGACCATGTACACAAGGTACCATGGTGTTCTCAAGTTAAAGAACCACATGCATCACTCCCACTGAAGACCATCTGTTGACATGCTGTAAGACTCCATCAAATATTCTTTTATGGGTCAACTCAGTAAACTCATTCTCTAATGAGCACCTACATCCTTGTATTAGTGTCACCACATAAGTGGTTTGAGATCAACCATCCTCTCTATCGAACATACATAGGATGTACTAGTCTTACCGGCATCATCAATCTCCGACTCGATGATCCAATGATTGAGAATATTTTAGATTGGAGCTATCAAGATTTTAGATCTCACTGGCATGATCTTATCATGATCCTAAAATCATTGTCCTAATCTGTGGGGTTTATCGTAATCATAAAAATATGATGTAGCAAATGATAAAACATAATACCTCATGAATAAAATTACTAATGTCATGCAAATGAGTAAGAAGAAAATAAAAAAATATTCTTTCGCACCCCCATGCAATTGACTTGTAGGGTACTATTCTTTCAATCTCTCACTTGTACTAAAGTCAATCACCCCTATACCTGATACCCATGCAATCAGGATGGCGATTACACTGCTGCTGTGTAAGGCTTAGTGAACTGGCCCATTATGATGTTCTTAATATTAACTTATTTTATGATCACATCATGAATGAGAAAAAAGTACATAGGATATGCATGGGTACCTAGTGAGACCAGACCTAACTCAATGATGAACCCTTCATTAGGTGACTTTCCTTAGCTATCTTTGCTAACAGCAATTAACTGAGACAAATACAGTTTGCTGTTTGAAACTTTTTCAATTCACTGCTCTTTTAGTACTTCTCAAGTACTTTTAGAATACTTTTCATAGTTTTTAAAAGATCCTATCATGGATCTACCTGAAATCAATGATTATGCACAAGGCATAAATCTCATTAGGCTTGGTACATTGAATATATGGGTAAGTAAACTCCTTTACATCCATTCATGTTGAACCCCTTCAATATAAATCCACGTACCTAGACTAGGACAAGCCTAACATCCACTTACATCTATCACTATAGACGCCAAGTAAATTGAATGCTTAACCCAAGTCTATTCCATGAAAACTTTTGTGATTAGCATATTATTGATTGAGTGCATTATCGGGACTATCTTTTTAATATGCTGTATGTCACCCACATACATAACCAAGAAGTTAGTGGGACTCTCACTTGTCTTCTTACACACACACATGGTTCATCTATTTTTGATAAAGTCAAATATTTTAACTATCTTATCAAAAATAGAAGTACCTACTCCTCATTACCTACTTGCATCCCCAAATACATTTGCCTCCCACTAGAGACAAACTCTTTAGATGGTATGTGGCAATAGCAAAAATCCAGATTGACATCTTTGTTAGCAACCTGTTGGGTCATACCCATAGGTGCTTCAACTATAGTCCATACTTGGTTGACATACAAGGAATTCTTTTCAGATGTCATGGTTTCAAGCCATCTGTCAGAGTCTCTACTCATAACAAACTCTGAATAGATCAAGAAAAATATTATTCACAATAATGTATGGTGTATTATCATTCTCAATAACAAACCCATATTTGAGTGGTACATTATGCACTTGAATTGATCGTTGATGAGTAGGAGTGTTTCATGGTTGTGCCTCATCAATGAGTACATCTGGTTGAGGATCAACTTATGGATATTCTACAAGTTATGATAGGATAGTTCATAGGACTAGAACTTCTCAAGTTCAATTATTCTCCCACTATCTCCTTCTTAAAAAAATTTCTTTTCTTACAAGTGCTGAAAATTGTGTCTCAAAGCCAATCGTCAGCTTGTTGATGGTTGTGCTTATCATTGTAATTGTATATGAATTATTAAATTAATAAATATTATTTAGTTTTTTCATCACTGTATACATCTCATTTTGAACTCTTGCTATGTGATGAAGTCCTTAGGACTATTTGATTCGATATAGGAGGATATATCGTTTAGTCCTTAAATGAGCTCGCGACCAAATGATATGCTATTACTAGGATGATAGACATATTAAGTGTAGATTGTTGTGTGCCACATAGGTTGGTTGTCCTCTTAACCAAGGAGCGTGGAGATGCTGGTATGGCATGCAGGTGAAATATAGGAATACATTCCACTGAACGTGATCAACTCCGAAGCACTCTGCTGTCAAGAGTCACTCCGAAGAGATATAGGTATAAGTGTCGCTCCGACCTGAGATCACCACGGTGACTTGCAAGCAACTCACTATGCTTTGGTGCTGGACTATCTAAATTTTTAATTCAGTGATGAAAGATTTTTGGGCATAGTCAAGTGCTTGTGAAGTCGGTGTGTGAGTCAAGATGGAATTGACTCCTCTGAATAAGTAGAAGTTAATGTATCAGTATGTTTTAATTCAGTAAAACCTTGGCCGGGGTAATCCATGTGATGGATTTTGAAAATTAAAATATAATGTGGATGACCATATCAGGGTTGGCAGTTAAACCCTAGATCATCTTAAGCATTTGAATCAAAGAGATGAATTATACATTAACTATACTCAAATAGGTTCTTGAGTGTTGCTTTGCATACATTTGGCCCATCCGGACGTCGGGTACTATTACTAGATGGTTATTCCGATTGATACAGAAATCAGTTCTTATGTTACTGACTTAGGTTTGAACCTATGAGGTCACACATATTAGAAGTTTTTCTCCGATCACATGGCTAATCTGAAGAGTCTTAATCAACGAAGACTTTGGTGAAGAGTCCCACTTGATGGAGACTCTGCTGAAGAGTCCCACTGGATGAGGACTCTAGAGAAGAGTTCCACTAAACTTGGATTCTATCATTAATAAAGGATTAATTAGTGATTAGATCACTAATTAGCTCAATTTAATTGAGCATTAAAATCTAGATCAAGTCTGATTGAATTTGATTCGATCAAATTCAATCAAGTCAAGTCTGATTAGGTTATGAGATGGCCTAATCGATAAGGAAGAAATGATCTTGATTTGATCGGGTCTATAGCTCAATTAATTTATTGATTTGATCAAGTTTAATTAATATTATAGGAGCCTAATTAGATTAGATTCATCATGTTTTATTTGGGTCTTATTGGATTAGGTTTGAAAGAAATCCAATCGGTTAAACCCTAGAGTCCTAAATGAATAGGACTCTATCCCTTGTGCCACCTAAATTGTCTCATGCCTTTTTTCACCATATAAAATTATTTTATATGTGAGAAAATTAGAAAATAATTCTTCTTTTTTCACCCATTAAAGATAAAAATTGGTTGGTTTTGATTTGAATCCAAATTAGTTTGAATTTCAACTTAAAACCTTATCCATATCCTTCCACATGTTGGCTGCTTTCGAAGGGGCCTATTGTGTATGAGAAAAAGAGGTCTTTCTAATTGATTTTTAGGTCTAATTTTCTTTGATAAGTCCCTCTTTAAGTTAGATAAGGGTGAGAAAAAGTTAGAGTCAAATTGAAATTCAAAAAAGTTTGAATTGCAACAAACTCCAACCCTTATCCTGTTTTATTTGGTTTGTGCAACAACCATAAAAAGGCTATAATTTTGTATGCCAAAATAGGAGATCTTTTCACTATGAGATATCAGAGAGAAAGAGGGTCAAAAATACTTTTTTGAGATGTGAGGATTGGGTGGGTTTCCTTCCTCCTTGGTGTGAACAAAAGAGGAGACCGTTCTCCTCTTGGGTGAGAGACCTAGAACTATTCTAGGTTTTTGGGTGAGGGAAAAACCAAAGAGAAGAGAGTCTTCATCTAATTTTTCTCCATCATCTAGCATCTTTCTCTAATCCATCTTCAACATCAAAAAAGTTTGAGGTGATCGAAGAAGGAGATCAAGTCAGATCTGCCATCAAAAGCCGACTGTGCAAGCTAGCACTCCCACGGAGGGCTGATCGATCAGAGGAGTTTCGTGTGGACCATCCGTAGAGGTCAGATGCTTGTGTGGCTGCTCGACATCAGTGAGAGCTTCATACCATGCTTACCAATAGCAAAGATCATCAACCCATAAAAAAGTGATGAGTTCTGAACTCTACCGACTTAATCTAAAGGTTAGATCAAATTCATAGCATCGATGTAATCGATACAGTTTTCTATTTTATTTTAGATTTTATATATAAATTATTATATCATAGATCCTTAATGATAGTTTAGATCTAATCTAAGATATATTTAGAAGATTAAAATATTTAATTTTTTATTATTTCACTGTAAAATTTTTAAAATACATACTTTGAACCATCTATTTTCCCTTCAGATGGTATCAGAGCTAGTTTTTTTATGACATAAATTTTTTACATATAATCTAATTTTAATTATTTAGATTAGATTTAAATAGTTAATTTTGAATCTGAGTAGTACAGTAATCTGATTAGATAGATCCTCATAACCATCTGATCATAGGAGAAATCAGGATTTTACTATCCTATTTACCTATTCGATGGGATCTCCTATGGCATGTAGGGGTGCTGCGTGGTCTTTTTCATGATGATGAATAATAAAAATAATTTTAAAATTTTATTTTAGATCTAAAATAATGTATATTAAATCTAAAATTAAAATTTTAATAATTAGATGATTGATTATAAAAATATTTTATAAAATTGAAAACTATTTTCAAACATCAAACTCGAACCCATATCTGCTCAAAACTTAATTGAGAATTAAATGATCTAGATTTGAAAATCAAAGATCTAAGGCATTAATTTTATAATTCATGGGTTAATGGGTTAGCTCGAGTCAAGTCTATTTAACTGGGTTAGACCTAGGGTTAGAAATCATTGATAATGGACTATGTTAGTAATTGATCAAATCTAATTAAAGGTTAATTTTGATTAGGTCAATTTCTTCTCCTGATCAACTTCAATAGATATAGTTGGTCAAGTCCATGTCTTTGATTAGATCAATATAGACTTTGATCGTAGCTCCGTGGTCAAATCCAAGTCTATAAGTTGATCAAATTGAAAATGACTAACTAGTTGGTGTCTAAAAAAAGTATGGCAATTTTGATTGGTGGTCATTAATTGGAAACTACTCGCATAGATTGAGTCTATGTCAAGTTAATGGCATATCCCTCCCATCGATCTCACTTATCTAGATAACATGGTAAATCATGTTTTGATTAGATCACTTAATGATTAGAGTTGACCCATGCTAACTAGAAAATCAGTGTGACTGATTTAGGTGCCCCTAGTTTGACTTATCTTGAGTCCTCTTCATGACTTGGTGAAGTCAGTGGGAGGATTAAGATTAACTGGTCAAGTCTTTCTTATCTCCCAATTCACCTAATTAAATCTTCTAAAATTATTAGGTTCCTAAAAATAAAATAGTTATGATGATAACTAGATCATAGCCTCCCATTAAGTTGGGTGATAATGAGTCCAACAGTTTAGATGATCATTGGAGGTGCCACACGCCTAGTACTCATCTGGCTATCAGAATTATCATTCATAATATGTTATTTTAGTTGTATCTTTCTGATGATAGTCAGGTTGGCCGAGTCACACTTGGATCTGATCACTCATTTGTTAGATACACTAAATTCTGGCATGTTAATGGTTGGACCTAACCCAAACTTTCAGTGGAGGCACCACACGCCTGCTGAAGAGGTGTCTGAGATAAAATTGAATACTAAAAATTATTTGGTAAAACAATTGATTAAGAACCTACCCATGGGTACACAAGGGTTGGTCGAGCCACACTCAGGCCCATGTGCAATCCATGTGGATTCTAGTACCTACTAAAAAATTAGTGTAATTCTTCGAATTAAAGGTAGAGGCTATTAATTCGAATAAAATAGTGGGAGAACCTTTAGACTAAAATCTATGTCTTTAGGCTTAATCAATTCATATACTAATTAGGTTCTAATTTTCTTATTACAGTTATAGCCACCACCTTGTCGCTCCAATCATTATTAGATAGTGATAAATTGATGGTCCAAATTTTGATAGTTGGTATCGAAAGCTCAAAATTATCCTGGAGCATGAATGGATCTTGTATGTGTTAACTGATCTGGCACTCGAGGAGCCAGCTCCAAATGCACGTATCTCGATCTAAGACACTTATCAAAAATGGCACAATGATCGGACTACAGTTCGTTGTATTATGTTGGCAGTGATGAATGATGAGTTTAGCCGTCGTTTTGAGAATGCTCAGCCACAGGACATGCTGCAAATGTTGAACGAGTCCTTTGGCACACCCGACGACGTTAAGAGGCACAAGACTAGTTGTGCCATCTTCAATGCTCGAATGAGGGAAGAAGCATCAGTCACTGATCATGTATTGTACATGATCGAGATGATTGAGCGCCTAAGCAAGCTCGACTTTCCCCTATATGAGCAGTTGGGGAAAGATGCTATTCTGAACTCTCTACCTAAGTCCTACCTCCCTTTTCTTACTCATTTTCGAATGATAAAGTCTATAGTTAACTACCACAGTTTGCTGGGGTTACTGCAAAACTTTGAGAAGGATCATCAGCTCCAAAAGGAGTCGGTGAATGTTATGGGAGGGTCTTCTTTTGGACGTCGATCCTTTAAGAAAGAAAAGAAGAATAAGAAGAACAAGAAAAGGATGCAAAGTGTTAGGGCACCCAAGCCCAATCAGACCAAGAAACCCAAGTCCGACCAGAGTCAGGCAGAATACTTCTACTGCAAGAAGCAGGGGTACTAGAAAAGGAATTGTCCTCAATACATTGCCTCCTTGGATCTGAACAGATCGAGAAAAAAGCAAGTTATTGCTGGACAAGGTAATTATATGATAACACCTTGTAATTTATCAATTTGTGATTTTACTACCTGGATATTAGATATCAGAAGCCCTTTTAATATTTATAATTTGTTGCAGGGTCTGCAGGTCAGTAGGAGATTTGAAGAATGCGAAAGGTTCCTTAATGTTGGAGATGGAAGATCAGTTTTAGTTCTACCATTAGGGATTATTAAGCTTGTATTCAAGTCTAATATAATTATTCTAAGTGAATGTCACTTTTATCCTTCGTTTTTATTAAATATTATTTCTGTAGGCCTTTTGGCCATGTATGGTTATGAAATTTTAATAAAAAAAAAATATTTTAATATCATTATGAATAGTATTAATATGATGAATAGATAACTGAATAATGATATTTACATATTATCACAACCTATTAGTGTAATGTACACATTCAACAAATGCTCTAGAATTAGTGATGTCTTCGATATTTACCTTTGGCATTGTAGGTTAGATTATGTTAACAAGAACAGAATAAACAGGTTGACACAAGAGAGAATCCTCAAAGTCAGTGATTATGAATCACTCCCAACCTGTGAGTCCTGTCTTCTTGAAAAAATGATCAAATCATCTTTTACTACAAAAGGTGAGTGAGCCAGTGAAGTTCTAAGTTTGATACATACTGATGTATGTGGATCGATGGACACAAGTACCAGAGGTAGATATTATTATTTTATTATATTTATAAATACCTATCGAGGTACGGGCACATCTACTTAATGACACATAAGTCAGAATCATTTGAAATGTTCAAATGATTCCATAATGAAGTAGAGAAACAAACTGAAAAGAGTATTAAAACTCTTCAGTCCGATCGAGGAGGAAAATACCTCTCTAGTGAGTTTCTGACATACTTAAAAGAGAATAGGATTCTCTCATAATGGATCCCTCCTGGAACACCACAGCATAATGGTGTATCAGAAAGGAAGAATTGAACCCTGTTAGATATGGTTCAGTCCATGATGGGCTTTGCAAGTCTGTCGATTTTTTTTTTGGGATACGCACTCGAGTCGACTTGTTATATTTTAAATAAAATTTTGAGTAAGTCTATAAGTAAAACATCATATGAGATATGGACGGGGCGTAAGCTAGCACTCTCTCACCTGAGGATTTGGGGATGTCCGGCTTATGTCAAACGTTTGAAAACTGACAAGCTTGGATCTAGGTCTGACAAATATCTATTTGTAGGGTACTCAAAAGAGGCCAAGGGATATTAGTTCTACCTTGCTGACGAACAAAAGGTGTTCGTTAGTAATAGGATTGTCTTTTTAGAAAAGAAGTTCTTTGGTGAAGAAACTAATGCCTCAAAGATTGAACTTGATGAAGTTCGATCAGTAGAAGAATCGACACAATCTAGTAAACCCATAGAGTCGGACTTGATTAGATCAAATCTGGAACCTATTGTAGAAAAATCTTTAAGGAGATCCGGTAGAGTACCACATCAACCAGATAGATACTATAGTTTCTTAGTCTGAGACAGGAATCCAGTTGAACTCGATGAGAACAATGAGGATCTGATCACCTATATAGATGCGATGTAGAGGTCTGACTCTGATAAATGGCTGGAAGCCATAAAATCTGAAATGGAATCCATAAAAATCAATAATGTATGGACATTGATTGACCCACCTGAAGGGGTAAAATCCATAGGGTGTAAGTGGATCTTCAAAAAGAAGAAGGGCACAGATGGGAAGGTGGAGACCTATAAAGCCTGTCTGGTTGCTAAGGATTCTGTCAATGTTATGGTATTGACTATGATGAGATATTTTCTCCTATGGCAATGCTCAAATCTATTCGGATTATGCTTACAATAGCAGCACATCTGGACTATGAAATCTGGCAAATGGATGTCAAAACAGTCTTCCCAAATAGAGAACTAGAAGAAGAAGTGTATATGATACAACATGAAGGTTTCATATCCATAGATGAGTCTAAGGTGTGCAAGCTTCAAAGGTCCATCTATGGATTTAAGTAGGCATCTCGGAGTTAGAACATGTATTTTGATAAAGTGATCAGAACATATGGCTTCATTAAGAATGGAGAGAAATACTGCATATACAAATGGGTTAATAACTCTATGGTAGTATTTTTTATTTTGTATGTAGATGACATTCTCTTAATCAAGAATGATATCCCTGCATTACAGAGAATAAAAGTTTGGTTGTCATCACAGTTCTCCATGAAAGACTTGAGAGAAGCATCCTTCATCCTTGGGATGAAGATCTATAGAGATAGATCTAAAAAGTTGCTTGGATTATTCCAGTCAACGTACATTGATACTGTGCTGAAAAAGTTCAGCATGGAGAATTTCAAGAAAGGCTATCTTCTGATAGGCCAAGGAATTTCTCTCTTGAAGAGTGATTGTCCGATAACTCCTCAAGAGAGAGAGCATATGAGTAGAATTCTATATGCTTCTGCAGTAGGATCTATTATGTATGCCATGATATGTACGCGATCGGACAAGGCATACTCATTAGGAGTAGTGAGCAAATATCAGTCCGATCCAGGTGAGAATCACTGGAAGGTCGTAAAGACCATCCTTAAGTATTTGAGATATACTAAGGATTAGTGGCTTACCTATAAAAAATCTAACTTAAAACTTGTGGGGTTTACAGACTCCAGTTTTCAATCGGATCATGACGATAGCAAAAGCATATCGGGATATATTTATATCCTAAACGGTGGAGCAATCTGCTGAAAAAGTTTCAAGCAGCACACTGTGGCTGACTCTACTTGTGAGGCAGAATATATTATGGCATCCGATACTGCGAAGGAAGTTGTGTGGCTACGAAAGTTCATTAACGAGTTCGGAGTGGCACCCTCCCTTGACGGCCCCGTCTTGTTGTACTGCGACAATACTAGTGCCATTGTTCAAGCAAAGGAACCAAAGTCACATCAGTAGACCAAGCACATTCATCACCGCTACCACCTAGATCGAGAGATCATGGATCGAGGTGACATCGAGCTTTAGAAGATCAATGAAGAGGAGAATCTAGCTGACCCATTTGCTAAAGCCCTAGACATCAAGGAGTTCGAAGACTACAAATCAATGATGGATATACGATACTGCACTGATTGGCTTTAGTCCAAGTGGGAGTTGTTGGGAATTATGTCCCAAAACCAATCGTCAGCCTGTTGACGGTTGTGCTTATCATTATAATTGTATATAAATTATTGAATTAATAAATATTATTTGATTTTTTTATCATTGTGTATATCTCATTTTGAACTCCTGTTATGTGATGAAGTCCTTAGGACTATTTGATTCGATATAGAAGGATATATCATTTAGTCCTTAAATGAATTCATAATCAAATGATATGCTATTACAAGGATGATAGACATATCAAGTGTAGGTCGTTGTGTACCATATAAGTTGGTTGTCCTCTTAACCAAGGAGCATGGAGATGCTGGTATGGCATATAGGTGAAATATAGGAGTATATTTCACTGAACATGACCAACTCTGAAGCACTCTGCTGTCAAGAGTCACTCCGAAGAGATATAGGTATAAGTGTCCCTCCGATCTGAGATCACCACGGTGACTTGCAAGCAACTCACTATACTTTGGTGCCGAACTACCTAAATTTTTAATTTAGCGATGAAAGATTTTTGGGCATAGTCAAGTACTTGTGAAGTCAGTATATGAGTCAAGATGGAATTGATCCCTCCAAATAAGTAGGAGTTAATATATCAATGCGCTTCAATTTAGTAAAATCTTATCGGGGTAATCCATGTGATGGATTTTAAAAATTAAAATATAATATGGATGACCATATCAGGGTTGGTAGTTAAATCCTAGGTCATCTTGAGCATTTGGGTCAAAGGGATGAATTATACAGTAACTATATTCAAATAGATTCTTGATTGTTGCTTTGCATACATTCGGTCTATCCAGATGTCGGGTACTATTGCTAGATGGTTACTCTAATTGGTATAGAAATTAGTTTCTATACTACCGACTTAGGTTCGAACCTATGGGGTCACATACATTAGAAATTTCTCTCTGATCACATGGTTAATCTAAAATGTTTCAATCAATGGGGACTCTAGTGAAGAGTCTCACTTGACGGGGACTCTGCTAAAGAGTCTCACTGGAATGAGACTCTGCTGAAGAGTCCCATTAGACTTGGACTCCATCATTAATAGAGGATTAATTAGTTATTAGATCACTAATTAGCTCAATTTGATTGAGCATTAAAGTCTGGATCAAGTCTGATTGAATTTGATTCAATCAAGTCAAGTCTGATTAAGTTATGAGATGACCTAATCGGTAAGGGAGAAATGATCCTAATTTGATCGGATCTATAGCTCAATTAATTTATTAATTTGATTAAGTTTAATTGAGATTATAGGAGACTAATTATATTAGGTTCATCATATTTTATTGGGGTCTAATTGGATTGGGTTTGAAAGAAATCCAATTGGTTAAACCCTAGAGTCCCAAATGAATTGGACTCTATCCCTTACGCCACCTAAATTGTCTCATGCCTTTCTCACCATATAAAATTAGTTTGTATATGAGAAAATAAAAAAATAATCCTTCTTTTGTCTCCCATTAAGGTTAGAAATTGGTTGATTTTGATTTGAACTCAAATTAATTTAAATTTCAACTTAAAACCTTATCCATATCCTTCCACACATTGGCTGCTTTTGAAAGGATCTATTGTGTATGAGAAAAAGAGGTCTTCCCAATTGATTTTTGTGCCAAATTTTCTTTGGTAAGTCCCTATTTAAGTTAGATAATGGTGAAAAAAGATTTGTGTCAAATTAAAATTCAAAAGAGTTTGAATTACAACAAACTCCAGCCCTTATCTTGTTTTATCTGGTTTGTGCGATAACTATAAAAAGGCCACAATTTTGTGCACCAAAATAGGAGAACTTTTCACTGTGAGATATCAGAGAGAAAGAGGGTCAAGAATACTTTTTTGGAATGTAAGGATTGGGTGGGTTTCCTTCCTCCTTGGCATGAACAAAAGACGTTCTCCTCTTAGGTGAGAGACCTAGAACTATTCTAGGTTTTTGGGTGAGGAAAAAACCAAAGAGAAAAGAGTCTTCATCTAATTTTTCTCTACCATCTGGTATCTTTCTTTGATCCATCTTCGACATCAAAAAGGTTCGAGATGATCGAAGAAGGAGATCAAGTCAGATCTGCCATCAGAAGCCGACTGCGCGAGCTAGCACTCCCGCAGAGGGCTGATCGATCCGAGGGGCTTTGTGTGGACCATCCGTAGAGGTCGGACACTTGTGCGGCTGCTTGACATCAGTGAGAGCTTCATACCATGCTTACCAACAGTGAAGATCATCATCTCATGAAAAGATGATGAGTTCTGAACTCTACCGACATAATCTAAAGGTTAGATCAAATTCATGGCTCGATGTGATCGATGTAGTTTTCTATTTTATTTCAGATTTTATATGTAAATTTTTTATGTCATAGATCTTTAATGGTAGTTTAGATATAATCTAAAGCATGTTTAAAAAATTAAAATATTTAATCTTTTATTATTCTGTTGTAAAATTTTAAAAATACATGCTTTGAACTATCCTTTTTTTCTTCAAGAAAGTGGCATACCTACTGACAAAATATCTTTTGTCAAGTAGGGTGTTAGAAGTAGTATCTCATGCTACTCTTTTAGGATAATCTATAAATTTATATAAATCTGTTCTAGCATAAACTTATGTACATCAACTCTTTTCACATAAGTTGGTCAACCTACATCTTTGCCCTTTTTCCATATCACATATGGAGTGCTCATAATAGATTTTAATTTTTATGATATCTAATTCAAAATATATATACAGAAACTTTTAGGATATTTTTCAGAATGAAACAATAAGATTTATGAAGTATTTTAAAGAACACATCATATCACATATGAAGTGTCAATCTCTGGGTCGAGATATTATTAGTCTTCAAATATCCATATGTTCAAGACTTAATACCTTGCTTGCCCTGAGATATGTGACCATCATATATTTATTTCTTGTTCTCATCAATATGATGAACAACATCATTGAGTGATAGAAATATAAGATCATAGTTCTAAAATTTATCAGAAGGAGAGTAACTTTTACTCTCAACATTAATTTCAAAACTGTGCTTCAATAGCAAAAGATTTGAAATAATGTTTCTGATAAATTTAGGGTCATAATAATGGTTTACTAGTTTTGAAAACTTTGCTAGAAGGTTATATATATTCCTACAGCCTTAGCATGAATGGACTATCCATCAGTGCTAAAAGGCAAGTAGTCAACTCACTTCAGCTTCATAGATTCAGCAACACTTTGCATAAAAAGAACCTATATAAGTATCACATACTCAAAATTTTAAAGCTAAAAATACTCAATGATAATTAATTTGTATCTCATACAAATTATTAGCAGATACAACTTTTGCATCCTGCTCTTACTTCATATTTGCAAGACAACTCTTGCAATTTAATTCTAGTGTTCATCATTGCTGTATTAATTAGATACCCTTAGTAAAGACATTCTTCACTTTCATTTCCTCAACCATTCCATGAAGTTCGATCAATTTAAAAATATATTATGCAGTGATAGTAAAGATGCATATGTGTATATAAGAACATTCACGGACTACTCATGATGACATGCACAATTTAGACAAGATTTTTATCTAATTGTGTCTCCTATTATTTTAATGAATTTCATAGTCCTCAAGTATGAAATCGAGAAAAACTATCATGAAGTTTCTTAGTGGGGTTGAGATCCCAATTCTTCATAAAAAAATCTTGTGGATAGTACAACAAGCTCCTATGAGTTCAGGGTAGGTAACTCTTTACCAATTGCATCTCATGCAACTCTCAACATAATTTTTTGCCTCTAAAATACTTATAGCTTTATGGATAGCACAACAAACTATAGTATTTCAGTCAAGTCATACCCTTCAATCCTATATGATCATATCTGAATAATACTACCCTTGTGGATAGCATAATAAGATAGTACTATCAGAATATACCATAAGCATCACTAAGTCAACATCATACCAATCACTATAGCAAGCCTTGTGGATAGCACAATAAACTCACTATAATTTTTGACATACTCTATTGACTTAGTATGAGCTAATTACTATTAGCTTCATTATGTACCAAGACAGTATTAAATCAGTCCCCACAGCAAGCCTTGTGGATAGCACAGCAAGCCTACTATGGTTCTTGAGATAATACAAGCTTAGCATAAACGAAAGCATGGGTAGTGTTCTTAACACTTCATCATTATGACTTAATATAATTTACACGAGGGACTTAGGTCTTATGCACATCTTAAACATATATATCATGCATCATATGCAATCCAATCTTTAAATCTATCTACCAGCATATAAGAGCATATAAAGAGAATCTAATGGTTATGGACTTTAGAAAAAAAAATCATCCGAGCCACAGGATAATCAATGGGTCTAACTCTAGGTGCATCATAGATTGAACTATCTCATGGTCAATCTTAATGCACCTCCACTCTCCAAAAAGCCTGGTAGTTAAGCCTTCATCTCCATGAAGACTACCATGAATGCTTGATCTCTATTTGAAAATAGAGAGAAGCAACTATTCTCTAACAATTTTTTTTTTATAATTTTACATCAATATGTAAAAATCTCAATCAACAATTGGGAATATACAAAACAAAGGTTTAGCTGATAATATAATGCATCAGGGGCACCCAGCCTCTATTGCAACTCTTGCAGATGTATTTTATAATCAGCCAATAAGGAAGCATTCATGCATACATCCATCACATAGATGTTCCATAGTCTATAACCACTCAACATATATTTTATAATAATTATAAAATATTATAACAAACTACTTATGTTATTATCATTGTGATATCATTCATACACATGTCAATGGAGATGTTCAAATTTATGGGCATAGGACCCATCTAGGGTTTTCAATTCGGGTTCAATACTTGACCCAAATTTAAATTTAAGTCAATCCATTTGTCATTCATTTGAGTTGAGTTGATCAAATCCTAGGTTAAACCTAATTCAATTAGGTCAACATAGATTTGATCAATCATGACTCAAACCCTAAACAAATTAGGTAAATGACAATTAGATCAACCTAAATTTAAACATGACTTCTAATCAAATTAGAACCATGAATTTGATTT
The DNA here is from genome assembly GCF_000442705.2 of Elaeis guineensis. Taxonomy (NCBI): domain Eukaryota; kingdom Viridiplantae; phylum Streptophyta; class Magnoliopsida; order Arecales; family Arecaceae; genus Elaeis; species Elaeis guineensis. The sequence continues at coordinate 8,039,167 of NC_026008.2, read as the reverse complement.
AATCTATAATCATTAATTCTAATCATATTAGAATAATAAATTATAGTTAAACCAATCCATCGGCAAAAATCCTAATTCATGTTTGATGCATCCTTTTCATGATAAATTTTTTTTTCGGCCCCACACATACCTCGAGCAATAACTAAAATGGTCGACCCACAATGGTGAGTACCCGATAATATGGTGGTCAGCATTTGGATCTTAGGTAAATGCATCAAATACAAAAATTCTAAGTCTTGACAATGTACATCCATATGTAACATTTCAAGGCTCCGCGCATCACATGCACTGAATTTCAATTCCATCGAAACCTAGATCATAAGATCTAATCTAAACTTGTCACATAAGTCTATAGACCATGGAATTTTACATATCCAAAGTTCGATCATGGATTGATAATACTTTATTATAAATAAAAATATATCATAAATATTAACAAAACATCAATCAGAAAATCTGATTTTGACATAGTTTGAACTGGATCTAATCCATATCACAAAAATAACATGAAATTTGATTGAATCAATCAAGGATGGCTTTGATACCACTATTGGATTTTGATGACATAGTGAAATATAAATTTTAACATGCATTCAATAATTAAAAATAAAGTTTAACATTTAAACTAGTCTACCGGAACACAAACCTAAGGAACCCTTTGAAGATTACAATCAAACGATCAAAAACATATATATCAGGAAGAGACCAAAAGTTATATACCAACAAGAAGACCATGCTCTGATAATTTTGAGACCTCCATGAGACTCCAAAGTAGAAGTCCTCCAATGGTGATCCATAGGGGATTGATCAGAGCCCTTTCCAACTTGACATGGTGCTGCAGCCTTCTTCGCAAGAGCGCTGCCGATTGTCTTTTGCAAGAACTTGTTACACCATAGCTTGTATGCCTTCATGACCTCCACTAAGATCTCTTTAAAATTTTTTTTCTAAAAGATCACACCACACACAAATCATATTTTATGTTCAACACATGAACAATCTGATTTTTGGACAAGCATCTCATGCTTTCCATTTTCTCTCTTCCCTTCCTTTCTATTTTTCTCTTTCTTTTCATTGTCTTTTTCACTTCAGATTTTTCCCACCTATTCCTTATCTAATCCCACGTCCAAACTAATTTTTAGATGTTCTTTATGCCATATGGGATGCCCCTTATATAAGGAATGAAGGGGCACCACATAAGACACCAAGGGGTGCTAACTCTTGGCGTCCTATCTTCCTTACACGGTATCCATTAATTTTTTTCATGGAATTCAAAGGGATGGCATGGAAACAGAAGAGATTAACCAATAGAAAGACTTTTCCTCTACCTAAAAAAATTATAATGACAACTCTTGGCGCATGGGAAAAGAATTAGCGTGAGATACCAAGAGTCCTTAATAATTAAGACTCTTCCATAAACCCAACGTATATATGAAAGGCTATCCAATTTATTTGGTGATCAAACTCCTTGCCAGAGAAGGACTGTTCCTTCTCTTTTGCATCCATAATCCTAAGAGACATCTCATGTCACGAGGAATTAAGAAATACGTGGAGAATTAAAGGAAAGAATTAAGAGTTTGTTATGAAATGGACTCTTCCATTTCATCGCATGAAAAAAGTGGGCGTCCCTTATCTATTTTGGTGTGGAGTTCCTTCCTAGAGAAGGACTCCTTCTCTTCTTCCATGCCCCATAACCCAAGGCACCATCTGATGGTGCACAAAAATAAGGGACGTGTGGAAAATATAAGGAAATTAAGATAAGTAAAGGAGAATGACTCCTCTCCTTAACTTCCAAAATAAATGTGATGCCAATTAATTTTATGCATGTGGTTTTGGCATGGAGAAGGTGGATTTCATATGAAACTCTTTGATAAAATTTAGATAAACCAACTAATAATTAGATGGTTCGAACCCAATCACATTTAGTCAAGGCAACAAGCAAAGGGTTAGCACAAACATATTTACACTGAACCCAATTGAAAACTTGAGTTAATTCATGTGCTAGCAATTTTATTAACCCATTGAATTTACAATAAATTTAAATAGATTAGATTAAGATCAAATTTTTATTGTGTGTGATTCACTGGGTTCCAAATCTAGCCAGTAGTGGATCAAGACTCTCGACGTAACCCTAATCCGATTGGATTAGGTTAGCTCAAGAGTCCCAATCAACTAGGACTCTTCCTAATTGATTCTAGAATTAAATTCTTTTAATTTTGATAAGTTCACAAGTCAAGATTGATGTCTAGCAATGTGTCATGATAATTCAAAAGATTTAAAATTTGATAAAAATATCAAAATTACCCTTTCATGGTGAGTTACCGTGCAATTCAATCCTTCGATCACACAACATCCCGAAAGGCCATGGGTATGAAAATATGTCAAACTCAAATATCTATTCATATGTATCTCGATCCGATGATGATGACTCAGTTGATGAACCAGTAAAAACTATTTCTACTGTTCATCCCTACTCTTACCAGAGACTCTCAAAGTCATCATCCTATAAGATCACATAGGATGTTCTCTCCTCCTATAAGAAGTGATCGATTCTTTGTTTACCACTCACAACCTCCATGCACACTTCATCATACCTAGAATATCCCACACACATATTAAAATATTGTGTTAAGAAATAAACCAAAATAAGGGTCCATGTACACAAGGTATCATGGTGATCTCAAGTCAAAGGATCATATGCACCACTCTCACTGAAGAACCATCTATTGACATGCTGTAAAGCTCCATCAGATATTTTTTTATGGGTCAATTCAGTGAACTCATTCTCTAATAAGCACCTACATCCTTATATTAGTATCACCACACAAGTAGTTGTGAGATCAACCACCCTCTCCATCGAGCATACAGGATGTACCAATCTTACCGGCATCATCAATCTCTGACTTGATGATCCAATGACTAGAAATATTTTAGATTAGGGCTATCAAGATTTTAGATCTCACTGGCATGATCTCATTATGGCCCTTAAATTATTGTCCTAATTTATGGGGTTTACCATAATCATAAAAATATAATGCAACAAATGATAAAATATAATATCTCATGAATAAAATAACTAATGTCATGCAAATGAGTAGGAAGAAAATAAAGAAAAGTCCCTTTGCATCCCCATGCGATGGGTTTGTAGGGCACTATTCTTTCAATATCACACTTGAATGAAAATTAAACTTATCCTTTTATTGATCAACTCAATGAATTAAGTACAAAATGGATCAAACAGCATGGGCTTGGCTTTTAAGCTGGTTTTTGGGCCTTTTTGAATTTGTTTTGCATCCAATTTTCTCCATTTAATCCTACAGATCGGGCTCTTTGTACTGGTAAATATTTTTTCTATAAAACACAAGTAAAAACATTAATTCTTAAGGAATAAAGATCAATTAGTATATATTTTGATGCTTTTATTGGGATATTTGTTATACTCATCACACCCCCCAACTTTAGCTTTGCTCGTCCTCAAGTAAAGAAAGAAATTAGTGTTAGATATCATCATACTTTGAAATTGATATTTTATCAAGTAATTTTCTAAACAATCCATTGATATTTAGAAGAACATTGTTGAGATAGGTCATAAAGGTATTAATACTCACTAATATGGTGGTTAAATGAAGAACAAAAATTATTTTCAAGCCTTTTCTAGATCAATTCCTACTTGCATCTCCAAATTGTCTACTTTAATACAAGCAAATGCAAAGTAACTTTTGTTTTCCCTTCTTTTTTTTTTATTTTTTCTTTTTTTTTTGAAAGAGCACCTTCATATTGCTCACTTTTTGATGTGAACATCAATGCTTCCTCAGACAAAGAGGTCTGGTTACTCAGTGAACATGTTTAGAACATGTTCTCTTTTATTATTATTATTTTTATTTATGAAGGAATGAATAGATACTCTACTTATGCTTATAAAAAGTAAACTCTTCTTTAATATTAGTAGGAAGAATTAGAAATGCTAGAATGATTTGTGTTCTAGATTTAACTATTTATTAGATTTTCTTAATACTTGATCTCTCGATGTCTCAAAAAATTTCTAGATGAATATTAATTGCTGTTTTAAAATTTATTAGATTCAACCCAAATCTAAGATAATCATGTGCCAAAACACTAAATACTTATTTATTCAAGAAAAAAAAATTATTTAATTACCCTCACCCCCTAATTTAATTTCTATTTTCCTCAATGGAGTAAGAAAAAATAAAATAAAGACATGCAAAATAAGACAAGGAGAGATGTCATCTGACTAGGTGTGCTTATGTATTGCCAGATGCTTCCGTAAGGAGTGGTCTATTATTCTTACAAAAATAAAAATCAAAGAAATAGAGAAAAAAAAAGTTTGGGTTGCCTCCCAAAAAGTGCTAAGTTTAACGTCTTTAGCTAGACTCTATGATTCTCATCTATCCTATGTCAAATATTGGATTAACAAATTTTAGTGATTTTGGATTGTCAATCTCAAGTACGTCCTTTAATGTTTCAAAAGGATAGGACCAAGTAGGAGGCCTTATCATCATGATAGTAAAATATCCATAGAATGCTCTAGACAATTGGCCCAAACCAAAAGAGTGTACTGGGCAAGCACGCTATACCAAGGTCTAAAAATACTAAAGTCAAAAAGGGATGGTATTTGCTGAGCCAAGATTAGGCATGATGGTTTAAAATTTTTTTCAATTATAGAGTGATCTACACCAATCTCAATCTCAGATATGATATGTTTTAGCATATTCCTTTTCTGGTCTAAAGCCTGGTACTTTTTTCAAATTAATATTAACTCTGTCTCCATACATCATTTTAGTACTATAGATAAATTTTGGAGGCAGACCTCAAAAGTAGTGCCAAATACAAAGAAATCAATTACAAACATCTCAATATCGTTATCCCTCATTTCAGAGATATCCCATCCAACAGCTTCTTTATGTGCTTTTAGAATACCTACAAGTTGGACTTTCTGATTAAGGATCACTAGAAGGGTGTCGGTGGGTGCGTCAGGAAGTAGCTTCAGTTTTAGAGTAATTGGTGACTCTAACAAAGGAGTTATTAGGGGGCTAGGTGATGGCTCATATTTTTCGATCCCAAATGGGGTGGTTTTGGGGTAGGGCGCATCCACTCAGTCATTTACTTCTATAACATACCCATCTCCATCACAATTGTCCACCCCAAAATAAGCCTAATAGGGATTTAGTGAATCTTGAGGAAGAATTATGGGTGTAGCTTCCTCTATTGTGTTATTTATTTGTGGTTCTTGAGAAGTCTCAATTAATTCCATCATTTCATCAATTTATTCTCCCTTCCTATTATGGATGATTCTAAGGCACTTAGGAATGAGACCATAGGTAGGTAAGGTGACGATGGAATTGGTTCGACCCACCTTTCTGATTCTTTCCAAATTATTTTTGCCTTAGTCAAATGGTCTGTATTGGTCTTTTTGGTTGTGCAAGGTTGTTCTATGATCATTTCATTCCCGAGAGACATCATCGATTGTTCAAAAAAAATAACAGGGATATTAAAATTTTTAGTCAGGTATTGTCCCTCAGGGTCACTCTCAGGTTGATTAGGTTGCTTTCTTCCCTCCTCTTGATTGAGTGTGAGTGCTAGCTTCTCTAGTTCTTTTAAGGATTGCATAGAGGAGTGAAAGGTCTGCTGGCTGAGTTGATTGTAGTGTTCTATCCTACCTAATGTTTGCTGAAACTCCTCTTCAAAAGTTGAGTCATAGCTAGTTGGAGGAGGTTGATATTGAGGGTAGGACATGTGGTAATAAGGTGCATCTATGAATGTAGGTCCTTGTTGTGAGAATTTCAGTGCAGGGGTAAAACGATAATTTTAAAACTTTTTCAAAATTATAATTTTATAGCAAAAATTATTAATTAACATAATTAATTAACATGTATTAACCCTATACAAGGATCTAAATATGATATGTATAGCATGTATTTAAATTTAAAATTTTGAATTCTCTACAGTAAATATTTTACTGTTATGTATTCAGAACACATTACCTTCGTGCGGGTAGTCGATCGCCGTAATCTGACCACCGTCAGGAGGGTCTGATCATCGCAATGCAGCCACACAGTGTGTCTGGCCTCTGTAGATCGTCCACACAAAGCTCCCGATTTGATCGGCTCCTCACGAATGCTGGTTCGTTGCAGAACCCTTTCGACGGCTGATGCTGATCAAACTCCTTTGATCTTGATCTGTCGATTCCTTGAATGCTCTGAATCATCAGCAGATGTACTTGAGAGGTTGATGAATCTCTCCTTGAGATCTGGTGGCCTCACGACACTCATAGCTCACTTTCTCACTTCCCGAACCCTAGGCAGTAACCCTAGGGTACACACAGAAGACCCTGCGCCAACTCTCTTACTCTTCTTTTCTCTCGGAGTTTTTGAACTTTCAACTCACGCACAAGACCTTCTTCATGCAACTTTTTTTTCTAATCTGATGTGCCACGCCCTATCTTCTCTTTCTTTTAAAATGGTGCAAGACCGCGTCTTTGCAGCATTTTTACCGTGTGAGAGGATAAAGATAAGTGGTTGCTCACTTGAATTCAAATCGAATTTGAATTAAAATGCCAACCAACCAATTTTATCCACTCTTGGCATGAGAAGGGAAGGGCATGGACTTCTTTGTGCGTGGAGAATATTCACGAGAAACCCTTTCTCGTGTAGAATAAGTGGCGCACAAAGAAAGGGGTGGCGCATGGATTTGTTAACCATTCAAATTCAAACATCCTTTGAATTTGAATGGCCAACCAATTTATCCTTATCATTATCCATTCAAAATGGTGCACAAAGAAGGGCGTGGGATGGCTTCTGTGTGGGAGAAAATTCACAAGAACTCATTTCTCATGAATTCAAATGGGCGCAGGTGAAGTGAGGTGGCACAGGGAGATAAGTCAAGGTGGTTTGAAATTTTAAAGCAATCTAATTGAACCAACCATATTAAAATAGGTTAGACACAATTAGACTAAATTAAACCCAATACAATTAGGCTTAATTAGGTTCAATAAAATCTTAATCAAATCAGGAATTGACTAAGCCCAACCCCTGATCAAATCAGGGACCAAACCACTTCGGCGATTATGTTAACTCTTAACCTAATCGGGTCAAACCCAACTGAATCCAATTCAATTGGACTTGATCCAAAAATAATTACTTAATCAAATTGAGTTAATTAGTGATTAAATCACTAATTAAACCTCTCATAAATACTGAGTCCAAATCTGATGGGCAATAGGGCATCAAAGTCCATCGATATGAAACCTTGATCGAAGAATCCCAAACCAGTGGGACTCCTGACTCCGGTACCCAAAATATGTGAAACTCATGATCAGAGAATCTTGATTCTCAATCATAGAGTCTCCGAGCATTTGGACTCTTGGTCGAAGAGTCTCAGTCCAGTGGGACTCTTCACTAGCCATCAGACCAGATAGGAACCTCTAATGTGTGTGACCCTGCAGGTTCGAACCTAAGCCGGTAGCACAGGAACCAATCCTGTACTAATCAAAGTAACCATCTAGCAATGGTATCTGACATCCAGATAGGTCGAATAGTTGCAATCACAATATTCAGAACCTACGTAAATATGGTTACTGTATAATTCATCCCTTTTGACCCCTATGTATAGGATGACTCAGGGTTAAACTGTCAACCCTGATCAGATCATCTGAATCGTGCTCAACTCAAACAGTCCTGTGACTCCTCACTAGGACTACCCTAGCCAAGGTTTTGCTAAATTGAAACATGACTGTACACAGCTTCTGAACTGGAGTGGTCAATCCCATCTTGACACACGCACTGACAAGTCAAGTACTTGACTACACCCAGCAGCCTTCCATCACTGAATTAGAAATTTAGGTAGTCCAGTGCCTAAGTGCAGTGAGTTGCTTGCAAGTCACCATGGCGGTCTCAGGTCGAAGGGATAGTTATACCCATATCCCATCGGAGCAAATCTTGAAAGCAGAAAAAACTCCAGAGTCGGTCACGTTCAGTGCAGATGTACCCTTACATCTCACCTGTATGCCATACTAGTGTCTCCACACTCCTTGGTTAAGAGGATAACCAACCCATATGGCACACAATGACCTTTGCTTGATAAACGTTGTTGTTCTTGGTAACAACGTATCATTTGATCGCGAAAAAGTTTAAGGACTAAACGACAAATCCTCCTTTGTCGAGTCTAAATAGTCCTAAGGACTTCACCACAACACAGGAGTTCATTAGAAGATGAAATAATTTATGATGAAAAATATCAAAATAACTTTTATTTATTTATAATTTATATACTAATACAAGAATGAGCACAACCGTCAACAGGCTGACGATTGGCTTTGGGATACTATTCCCAACAATCTTCCACTTGGCCTAAAGCCAATCGGTGCAGTATCTAATACCCATCTTCGACTTGAAGTCATCGAACTCCTTCACCACAATGGCTTTAGTAAATGGGTCAGCTAGGTTCTCCTTCCCGTCGATCTTCTGAAGGTCGACGTCACCTCGATCCACGATTTCCCAGATGAGATGGTAGTGGTGCAGAATATGCTTCGTCTGCTGGTGTGCCTTCGGTTCCTTCGCTTGAGCAATGGCTCCAGAGCTGTCACAGTAGAGCAGAATTGGACCAACAAGGGAGGGTGCTACTCCGAGCTCGATGATGAATTTTCTCAGCCACATCGCTTCTTTGGCAGCATCTGATGCAGTGACATACTCTGCCTCGCAAACTGAATCAGCCACAGTGTGTTGCTTGGAATTCTTCCAGCAGACAGTCCCACCATTAAGAATAAAAATAAATCCCGACACACTCTTGCTGTCATCGTGATCAGACTGGAAACTAGAGTCTGTAAACCCTATAAGTCTCCAGTCCGATTCACCATAAACAAGCCACTATTCTTTCGTATTTCTTAAATACTTCAGGATGGTTTTAACAACCTTCCAGTGATTCTCCCCTGGATCAGATTGGTATCTACTCACTACCCCTAGTGAGTATGCCACATCTGATCGTGTACATGTCATGGAGTACATGATAGATCCCACTGTCGAAGCATATAGAATTCTACCCATACGCTCTCTCTCTTGAGGTGTTGTCGGACAATCCCTCTTCGAGAGAGAAATTCCATGGCCTATCGGTAGATAGCCTTTCTTGAAATTCTCCATGCTGAACCTCTTCAGCATAGTATCAATGTACGTGGACTGGGATAAGCCAAGCAACCTTTTAGATCTATCTCTATAGATCCTCATCCCTAGGATGTAGGAAGCTTCTCTCAGATCCTTCATGGAGAACTGTGACGACAGCCAAATCTTTATTCTCTGTAATGCAGGGATATCATTCTCGATTAAAAGAATGTCATCCACATACAATCAAGAAATACTACTACTGGACCATTATCCCACTTATAAATGCAGGGCTCTTCTCTGTTCTTAACGAAGCCATACGTCTTGATCGTCCTATCAAAACGTATGTTCCAACTCCGGGATGCCTGCTTAAGTCCATAAATGGACCTCTGTAGCCTGCACACCTTAGACTCATCTGTGGATGTGAACCCTTCAGGTTGTATCATATACACCTCTTCATCCAGCTCTCCATTTAGGAAAGCTGTCTTCACATTCATCTGCCAGATTTCATAGTCCAGATGGGCAACTATCGCAAGCATAATCCGAATGGATTTGAGCATTGCCACAGGAGAAAACATCTCATCATAGTCTATACCATAACGTTGATGATATCCCCTGGCAACCAGACGGGCTTTATAGGTCTCCACCTTTTCATCTGTGCCCCTCTTCCTCTTGAAGACCCACTTACACCCTATGGGTTTTACTTTTTCGGATGGGTCAACCAATGTCCACACATCGTTGACCTTCATGGACTCCATTTCGGATTTCATGGCCTCTAGCCATTTCTCAGAGTCAGATCTCTGCATTGCATCCGTGTAGGTGATCGGATCCTCATCATTTTCATCAAGTTCGACAGGATCACCGTTTCAGACCAAGAAACCATAGTATCTGTCTGGTTGACGTGGTACTCTACCAGACCGCCTTAAGGGTGCAGGAACAATGGGCTCCAAATCTGATCTAATCAAATCTGGTTTAGGTTCAGCAACTTGTGTCGGTTTTTCCACCTGCCGAACTTCCTCAAGTTCGACCTTAAAGGCAACAGTCGCTTCACCAAGGAACTCCTTTTCCAAAAAGATTGCCTTAAGGCTGACAAACATCTTTTGCTCATCAGCTAGGTAGAAATAATATCCTTTGGTCTCTTTTGGGTACCCTATGAAATAACACTTGTCAGACCTAGGTCCAAGCTTGTCCGTAATTAAATGTTTAACATAAGCCGGACACCCCCAAATCCTAAGGTGCGAGAGTACTAGCTTACGTCCTATCCATATCTCATATGGCATTTTGGTTACAGACTTACTCGAAACCCTATTTAGAAGGTAACAAGTCGATTCGAGTGCATATCTCCAGAGGAAGATTAGCAGACCAGCGAACCCCATCATGGATCAAACCATGTCCAACAAGGTCCGATTCCTCCTTTCAGACACACCATTATGTTGTGATGTTTCAGGAAGAGTCCACTGAGAGAGAATCCCATTCTTCCCAAGATATGTCAGAAACTCATTGGAAAGGTATTCACCTCCTCGATCAGATCGAAGAGTTTTAATACACTTCCCAGTTTGTTTTTCTACCTCATTTCGGAATAGTTTGAACATTTCAAATAACTCTGACTTATGCTTCATTAAGAAGACATACCCATATCTCGATAGATCGTCTGTGAAGGTTATGAAGTAGAAATATCCACCTCTTGTACTTGAGCTCATTGGTCTACATACATCAGAATGTATCAGACCCAAGAGTTCACTGGCTCGCTCACCTTTTTTAGTAAAAGGTGATTTGGTCATCTTTCCAAGAAGACAGGACTCACAAGTTGGAAGTGATTCACAATCACCAACTTTAAGAATTCTTTCTTGAGCCAACCTGTTTATCCTGTTCTTATTGATATGACCTAGCCTACAACGCCAAAGGTAGACTTCTGACATATCATCCATTCTAGGGTATTTACCGAAGGTTTGAACTGTTGGGTGGATGTCTGGCCAGGACACCACCTCCCAAGACCTTTTCAGTACCACGCGATGCAGCAGAAAAAAAGAAGAAACAAAACAAAAGGAAAAATAATCAAAATATGTGGATCAACCACAAAAGGGCTCGCCTCCACAGGGCATGCAAACTTTACTATGAAAAAGAAATTTTACAAGAGGAGACTTCACCCTCAATCCTTATACACCCAATTCTCTCTCACTAGAAGTTTCCCTCACAAAAGCTCTCTCTCTTTTGGAAGACCCCCTGAACCCCTGAAGTGCCTGGCAATCGCTGTCCAGGAGCCTCCTGCTCTTTCTCTCTCAACGCTTTCGCCTCTCTCTTCTTCCATTTCTCGGGTTACGCATGGCCTCAGTAGAAAAATCGAACCACTCTCCTCTTTGTTTCATGCACAGGCCCTTTTAAAGGGTTAAAACCCAATTAGATTAGGTTTAAGAGTCCTTAATCAACCCAAATTAGGTTCTGAACCGTCGGATCAAAAAATAGATCAACCCACACCCTCCGATCATGATCGATCCATGGAATAGTGCCGTGGACCACGTGAAACGCGTGGGAAATGCCCATGCGGTCCACAGGCCCAGCCGTGACCGGGGCAAAGGGCCAGCAGGCCGCTGGGCCTGGGCCGGCCCGCTCTCGCGTGCGGGCCTGCGCGCGCCTAGGCCGTGCACCCGGCTGGGCTGCGTGCCCGCCTGGGCCACCCGCCCGCATGGGTCGCGCATCCCGTGCGGGCCTGGGTTGCGTGTCCCACGCGTCGCCACCTACGGCCGCACCGCTGCCTCCCACCGTCGGTCGTCGGTGGTCCTCCGCCGCCTCGAATCTCATGCCGACTTCAAAAGCTCATATCTCCTTCGTCCGAGCTCCATTTCAGGTGATCTTGGTCTCATTGGACTCCACTTTTTGCTGCAAACCTCACTGTGGGCTTAATGTAGGCTGAATCTTGAGACATTAAATCCTAACAATCTCTACCTTGACTCGATATTCAGCCTCCTCCAAACTCTGAGAGCTTCTGGATCTCCTCGCCCCCATGCCCTGGGGCAATTGCCTGATGATCATGGATGGGCAAACATGGGAGTCAAGCCAAGCTGCTCGATCCCATCTCCATCATATGCTGTGCTCCTCCTGACCTGAGATCTGCTTGGGGCATCATCCTACGGCAATAGGAATCTCACCTTGCGACGTCGCCTCTCGTCCTCCCGAGTCTCCTATCTCGTGCCCGATCCGCCTTCTGGAGCTCCACCTCGCTCTGAGCTCCGTCTGGCTCCCAAAGCTCCATCTCGCACTGGGCTCCCTGTCAGGTAATAATATCCTCTGCTCTCCTTCTTCCCCTCCAGCACAATCCTATCACTGCGTAACACCCTCAGGATTCCTCCATCAGCTACCATCCTGTAGCCTCTCGAATCCAGTCTGCTAAGTGAGATAAGATTCTGCTTGAAATTGGGTATGTATCGGACCTCTCCCAATCTCCTCACTGCACCATCATGTGTCCTCCAGCTGACCGTCCCAATACCTCTGATCGTACAGCTCGATCCATCTGGCAGATATACAGTGCCCTCCCTGTTCTCCAGAGAGTCAAACTGATTCTCTCTGCAACATACATAATAGGGGCATGTAGAATCTAATATCCACTGCTGGGAAGAAGTAGATATCTCATCAGATATCTCTAGGACATCTCCATCTAAATCGCTGCCAGCCGTTGCTACAGCGCCACCGTCCGATTTTTGAGTTGAGGATAATCTCTGGCTAGATGCCCTAACTCCTCACACCGGTAACACCTGGTTTTGCTCAAGTCCCTTCTGGACTTAGACTGCCCTCGTTGCGATCTCCTGTCACTTCGTCTACCACCTCCTGCTCCTCCAGAAGCCACCAAAGCTGAGCTACTACCACCTAAGCTCGAAGCTGGGTTCTCCCTCCTGAGAACCTCATTCTGGAGTATCGCCACGGTGACCTCATCCATCTTGATAGTGCTCTTCTCCACTAGAAGAGCAGTCACCAAGGACTCGTACGAAGGGGGAAGCGACGCCAGCAAAACCAGCACCCTGGTCTTCTCCTCAACGTTCTCGCCAATGCTGAGGAGGTCGGTGAGGATCTTCTGGAAGTGGCTCAAATGCTCCTGCACGCTCTATACCTCAGTCATCCGCAGTTGGTAAAACTACCTCCAAAGGAAAAGTGTGTTGGTGAGAGATTTCGTCATGTACAACTCCTCGAGCTTCGACCACAGCACCGTCAGAGAAGTCTCGCTTAGCACATGGATCACCACCTCATCTGCCAGGTACATGCGGATGATACTCACCGCCTGCATCTGTAGCCGTTTCCAATCTCGCACCTCCATGGTGGTCGGCTTCTCATCGCACAAGAGAGCATCGATCAACCCCTGTTGGATGAGCACATCCTTCACCCTTGCCTGCCACAAGGAAAAATTGCTCTTACCATCGAACTTGTTGATCTCCATCTTGATTGTTCCTGTCTTCTCCATCTTCAGTCTTGCTCACCACCACTGCAATCTGTGTCCTTGTACCGCCTGGCTCTAATACCACTTATTGGGTGGATGTCTGGCCAGGACACCACCTCCCAAGACCTTTTCAGTACCACGCGATGCAGCAGGAAGAAAGAAGAAACAAAACAAAAGGAAAAATAATCAAAATACATGGATCAGCCACAAAAGGGCTCGCCTTCATGGGGCATGCAAACTTCACTATGGAAAAAAAATTTTACAAGAGGAGATCTCACCCTCAACCCTTATACACCCAATTCTCTCTCACTAGAAGTTTTCCTCACAAAAGCTCTCTCTCTTTTGGAAGACCCCGTGAACCCCTGAAGTGCCTGGCGACCGCTGTCCAGGAGCCTCCTGCTCCATCTCTCTCAACGCTTTCGCCTCTCTCTTCTTCCTCTTCTCGGGTTACACACGGCCTCAGCAGAAAAATCGAACCACTCTCCTCTCTGTTTCACGCATAGGCCCTTTTAAAGGGTTAAAACCCAATTAGATTAGGTTTAAGAGTCCTTAATCAACACAAATCAGGTTCTGAACCGTCGGATCAAAAAATAGATCAACCAACGCCCTCCGATCGTGATCGGTCCATAGAATAGTGCCATGGACCGCGCGAAACGCATGGGAAACGCCCGCGCGGTCCACAGGCCCAGCCGTGGACCGCCCGGTCCACGGTGGACTGGGGCAAAGGGCCAGCAGGCCGCTGGGCCTGGGCCAGCCCGCTCTTACGTGCGGGCCTGCACGCGCCTGGGCCGCGCACCCGCCTGGGCCGCCCGCCCGCATGGGTCGCGCGTCCCACGCGCCACCTCCTGCTGCCGCCCGCCGCCGATCGTCGGTGGTCCTCCACCGCCTCAAATCTCGTGCCGACTTCAAAAGCTCGTATCTCCTTTGTCCGAGCTCCGTTTCAGGTGATCTTGATCTCGTTGGACTCCATTTTTCGCCATGAACCTCGCTGTGGGCTCAATGTGGGCTGAATCTTGAGGTGTCAAATCCTAACATGAACCACATTAACAGGCTGTGATAGTTAGTAAATTCTATTATTTAGTTGTCCAACAAATATTGTAACACCATTCAAAATGATATTGCAAACATTTCTTTTTATTAAAAATTCATAACTGTACATGGCCAAAAGGCTTACAGAAATAATATTTAATAAAAAACTTGGACAATAGTGACATTCACTCAGAATTACATTACGAGAATTGATTACAAGGTTCATGATTCCTAAAGCTAGAACTGGAACTTTGCTTCCATCTCCAACGTTCAGGAACCTCTTGCCTTCATCAAATCTCCTACTGACCTACAGACCCTGCATCGAATTACAGATATGATAAGGGCTTCCGGTATCCAATACCCAGGCAGTAGTATCACAAATGGAAAAGTTGCAAGGTGTTATCATATAATTACCTTGCTTCTTCTTCGGCCTGTTGGGATCCAGGGAGGCAATGTATAGAGGACAGTTTCTCTTCTAGTGCCCCTGCTTCTTACAAAAGAAGCACTCCACCTGGCTCTGGTCGGGCTTGCGCCTCTTGGTCTGACCCTGTGCAGACGTCCCAGCATACGGCTACACCTTCTTATAATTTTTCTTCTTCTTGTTCTTCTTTCCTTTCTTAAAGGGTCGACGACCAGAAGAAGACCCTCCTATAACATTCACCGACTCCTTATGGAGCTGGTGGTCCTTCTCAAAGTTCTGCAGCAAACCCAACAAGCTGTGGTAGTTCACTGCAGGCTTTGTCATCCGAAAATGAGTAAGGAAGGAGAGGAAGGACTTGGGCAAAGAATTAAGGATCGCATCCTTACCAAGCAGCTCGTGCAAGGGAAAGCTCAGTTTACTTAGGCGCTCAGTCATTTCGATCATGTATAGTACATGATCGGTGACTGAGGCCCCATCCCTCATTCGAGCATTGAAAATGGCACAACTAGTTTTGTGCCTTTCAACATCGTCAGGCGTGCCAAAGGAGTCGTTCAACATTTGAAGCATCTCCTGTGGCTGGGCATTCTTGAACCTACGGCTGAACTCATCATTCATTGCCACCAGCATTATGCATCGAATGGTGGTGCGGTCGTTGAGCCACTTCTGGTAAGTGTCTCGGACCGTCCCTCTAGCATTCGAGGCTGGCTCCTCAGGTGTCGAATCCGTTACTACATAAAGGATCCATTCATGCTCAAGGATAATTTTTAATTTTCGATACCAACTATTAAAATTAGGTCCCATGAGCTTGTCATTATCTAATAATGATCAGAGCGACAGGATAGTGGCCATAGCTGCATAAAAGAAAACCAGACTTTTATTAGTACATAAATTATTAATACTAAAGACTTGGATTTTAGTCTAAAGTTTCTCCCAATATTTTTATGAACTGGTAGCCTCAACCTCCAATTCGAGGAATTACTTTAATTTCTTAGTGGGTACTAGAATCCACACAGACCACACACGAGCCCAACTTTGGATGGTCAATCCATGTGCATCTATGGGTAGGTTCATAACCAGTTATTTCTCTAAACAACTTCTAGTAATTAATTTTGCCCCAGAACCTAATCAGTAGGCTTTAGCCTCCACTGAAAAGATCTGGTTAGGTACAACCATTAACATGACTTGATTTGGTGAATCGGATCAATAAATGATCAGATCCGACTTTGGCCAGCCAACCTGACCACCATCAGAAAGACTCAACCAAATGATCATATTATGAATGATAATTCCATTAGTCAATAAGCACCAGGCCTTTGAGCCTCTAGTGACTATTAAACTAATGGACTCATTATCACTCACTTAATGGGAGGCAATGACTTAGTTATCACTATAACTTAATCATTTTTAGGGACCTAATAATTTTTTAAGATTTTATTAAAGGATAGAAGAGAAGAAATTAACCAGCCAATTTCAATCCTCTCACTGACTTCACCAAGTCAGATTAAAAAGGATTTAATTAAAGCCGGCATTAGGAGCACCTAAATCAGTCACACTGATTTACCTAATGACATGGGTGAGCCCTAATCACCAAGTGATCTAATCAAAATCTAACTCACCAAGTTGGCCAGATAAGTGAGATCAGTGGTGAGGATATATCATTAACTCGTCAGAGATCGAATCAATGCGAGTAGCTCCCACTTAAAAACCACTGGTCAGACTGTCGAACTTACCTTAGATACCAACCGGTTCATTAGTTTTAATTTGATCAACTTAGTAAATAGGGTTCCACCGTGTAGCCATGTAATAAGTCCATCTTGGTCTAGTTAAAGACATAGACCCATTCAACTACAACTATTAGAGTTGAGTCTAGAGTGTCCTTGACCTAATCTAATTCAACTTTTGAATAGATTTGACCAATTACTCTAATTTAGTCTATTTCTTTAAGCTAACCTTAGGTCTAACCCAATTATGGACCTAATCCATCTAACCCATTGACCCACAAGTTTATGCAATTGTCTTAGGTCTTAATTCATAATTCTAGACGAACTAGACAACACTTAATTCTTTTAATTAAGTATTTGGACTGATGGGTCAGGATTTGGCATTTCAAAAATAATTTTTAAATTTGAAAGGTTTTATTTTCTGTTCACCAAATATGTTGACTCATTTCACAAATGGATCAGCACATTTCATAAACAGCAATCCTATTGCTAATTACATAACAGAAAATAACTCAATCAAAATAAATCATGAATATTCCTTTAGATCTAATCTAACACATTCATAATAAATTTTACAATTGAACCTTTATAATTAAATCCTTTCACTGCTTCATCTGCATGGGATATAATCGCATCGGCACCCCTACCGCCATAGGAGAATCCCATCGAATGAGAGGAGAGGGCCTTTAAACCTTACTTTTCTCCTATGACCGGATAACCATGGCAACCAACCCAATTAGACTACTTGCTACTTGGATCAAGTATATCTAAATATACCAATTTTAAAATTTAAATTTCAAATTTTAAATTTTAAATTTCAAATTTTGAATTTTAAATTTCAAACAAATTTCAAATTTCAAATTTTTGAATTTCAAATTTTGAATTTTAAATTTTGAATTTTAAATTTAAAATTTCAAACAAATTTCAAATTTCAAATTTTAAATTTTTGAATTTTGAAATTTGAATTTTGAATTTTGAATTTTGAATTTTGAATTTTGAATTTTGAATTTTAAATTTTGAATTTTGAATTTTGAATTTCAAAATTTAAATTTCAAATTTAAACATTTAGATTATAACTTAATCTACGCATGCAAATGTATATCATATTTTAGAACCATGCTCTGATACCATTTGTGAGAATTTCAGTGTAGGGGTAAAATGATAATTTTAAAATTTTTTCAAAATTATAATTTTACAGTGAAAATTATTAATTAATCTAATTAATTAATATGTATTAACTCTATACAAAGATCTAAATATGATATATATAGCATGCATTTAAATTTGAAATTTTGAATTCTCTACAGTAAACATTTACTATTATGTGTTCAGAACACATTACCTTCGTGCGGATAGTCAATCGCTGCAATCTGATCACCGTTAGGAGGGTCTGATTATCGCAATGCAGCCACACAATGTATCTGGCCTCTGTAGATCATCCACACGAAGCTCCCGATCAGATCGGCTCCTCACGAATGCTAGTTCATTGCAGAACCCTTTCGACGGCTGATGTTGATCGAACTCCTTCGATCTTGATCTGTCGATTCCTCGAATGCTTCAGATCATCAGCAGATGTACTTGAGAGGTTGATGAATCTCTCCTTGAGATTTGGTGGGCTCACCACACTCAAAGCTCACTTTCTCACTTCCCAAACCCTAGGCAGTAACCCTAGGGTACACACAGAAGATCCTGCGCCAACTCTCTTACTTTTCTTTTCTCTCAAAGTTTTTGAACTTTCAACTCATGCACAAGACCTTCTTCATGCAACCTTCCCTATCTTCTCATTTCTTTTAAAATGGTGCAAGACCGCATCTTTGCAGTATTTTTACCGCGTGAGAGGATAAAGATAAGTGGTTGCTCACTTGAATTCAAATCGAATTTGAATTCAAATGCCAACCAATCAATTTTATCCACTCTTGGCATGAGAAGGGAAGGGTGTGGGCTTCTTTGTGCATGGAGAGTATTCACAAGAAATCTTTTCTCGTGTAGAATAAGTGGCACACAAAGAAAGG
Organism: Elaeis guineensis; assembly: GCF_000442705.2. Classification (NCBI taxonomy): domain Eukaryota; kingdom Viridiplantae; phylum Streptophyta; class Magnoliopsida; order Arecales; family Arecaceae; genus Elaeis; species Elaeis guineensis. Next base: position 8,020,451 of record NC_026008.2, on the reverse strand, counting down.
GGTGGCGCATGGATTTGTTAACCATTTAAATTCAAACATCCTTTGAATTTGAATGGCCAACCAATTTATCCTTATCATTATCCATTCAAAATGGCACACAAAGAAGGGGCGTGGGAAGGCTTCTGTGTGGGAGAAAATTTACGAGAACTCATTTCTCATGAATTCAAATGAATGCAGGTGAAGTGAGGTGGTGTAGGGAGATAAGTCAAGGTGGTTTGAAATTTTAAAGCAATCTAATTGAACCAACCATATTAAAATAGGTTAGACACAATTAGACTAAATTAAACCCAACATAATTAGGCTTAATTAGGCTCAATAAAATCCTAATCAAATCAGAAATTGACTAAGCTCAACACCTGATCAAATCAGGGACCAAACCACTTCGGCGATTACGTCAACTCTTAACCTAATCGGGTCAAACCCAACTGAATCCAATTCAATTAGACTTGATCCAAAAATAATTACTTAATCAAATTAAGTTAATTAGTAATCAAATTACTAATTAAATCTCTCATAAATACTGAGTCCAAATCTGATGGGCAATCGGGCATCAAAGTCCATCGATATGAAATCTTGATCGAAGAATCCCAAACCAGTGGGACACTTGACCCCGATACCCAAAATGTGTGAAACTCATGATCAGAGAATCTTGATTCTCAATAATAAAGTCCTCGAGCATTTGGACTCTTGGTCGAAGAGTCTCAGTCCAATGGGACTCTTCACCAGCCATCAGATCAGATAGGAACCTCCAATGTGTGTGATCCCGCAGGTTCGAACCTAAGCCGGTAGCACAGGAATCAATTCCTGTACTAATCGAAGTGACCATCTAGCAATGGTACCCGACATCTGGATAGGTCAAATAGTTACAATCGTAATATTCAGAACCTACATGAATATAGTTACTGTATAATTTATCCCTTTTGACCTCTGTGTATAGGATGACTCAGGGTTAAACTGTCAATCCTGATCAGATCATCCGAATCGTGCTCAACTCAAATAGTCCTGTGACTCCTCACTACGACTACCCTGGCCAAAATTTTGTTAAATTAAAATACGACTGTACACAGCTCCTAAACTGGAGTGGTCAATCCCATCTTGACACACGCTCTGACAAGTCAAGTACTTGACTACACCCAGCAGCCTTCCGTCATTGAATTAGAAATTCAGGTAGTCCAGTGCCTAAGTACAGTGAGTTGCTTGCAAGTCACCGTGGCGGTCTCAGGTCGGAGGGACAGTTATACCCATATCCCATCGGAGCAAATCTTGACAGCAGAAAAAGCTCCGGAGTCAGTCACGTTCAGTGCAGATGTACCCTTACATCTCATCTATATGCCATACCAGTATCTCCACACTCCTTGGTTAAGAGGACAACCAACCCATATGGCACACAATGACCTATGCTTGATAAACATTGTTGTCCTTGGTAACAATGTATCATTTGGTCACAAACAGGTTTAAGGACTAAACGACAAATCCTCCTTTGTCGAGTCTAAATAGTCCTAAGGGCTTCACCACAACACAGGAGTTCATTAGAAGATGAAACAATTTATGATGAAAAATACCAAAATAACTTTTATTTATTTATAATTTATATACTAATACAAGAATGAGCACATCTGTCAATAGGCTGACGATTGGTTTTGGAATACTATTCCTAACACTTGTGTCACCGAGATAACCACTAATTGTGGTTTTCATGAAAAATTTGGTTGAGCCCCCCAACCTGAATTATAGGCATTGAAGTATGGGTTATTTCCTAGTCTATAGGCTATGTGGGTTTGATCTTGATGAACTTGCTCATACATAGACTCAAAAAATAGGTATGCGGCTGGACATTCACTCAAAAAGTGAGTAGGGCTCAAACATATTGCACAGAAAGATAAGATGGATAGGGAGTGTCTGATGGCTGTAAGACAATCTAATCTACGAAACAGCTCATCCAATCTACTGTTAAGTCCATCTTGGATTGTTCTGATTGTTTGGATATGCAATTAAGGGCTCTAGATTAGAACAATCTTCTTCTATATTTTTTTTTAATGGATGAAGAGAGAAGAGGAAGAAGAGATTGATGAGAAGAGAGTTCTAAAGATGAGTCCTAAGGAGTCCTAAATCTAGAGATGATAAAGAAGAATGTTTTAATTAGGTTTAAATTATGGATTAGCAATCAAGTTAGACAATCAATCCAAGCTAAGAGTTATCCTAAGTCTAGACAGCTCCTAACTATTCCAAGACCACCTTCGAGCACTCCAACTAAAAGACTAGCCACTCAACTGGCCAGATAAGTGTAAGGTTGGTGGAGGTTCCCCCATTACTTTTCTTAGACATCAATTAAAATTGATCAGATAAATGAATAAAATCAATTAAATAACCATCTTCCTTCGAGATGTAGTCCCTGAATCACTTTTTTAGACACCAGTTAAACTGACTAATCCTAATCCAATCCAACTCTTATGGTCCCTTATCCTAGTGAAATCAAAAATCCTTAGGGGCCAATGTCTAATTAATTTTAATTTAAGATTTAGGTCAATGTAGAGTACAGGATTATGGTTTATGGGCCAATGATGATGAAATCTCCACCTTATCTTGTTTAGGATTTATGCCCTTAAGGTGTGTTATGAAGATGCTTATGCAAAGAGACAAGATATCCAATCAAATTTGAAAGTTTTTAAATTTTTTTTTAATTTTATTTATTTATTTATTTACTTATTTTAATGCTAACAAGAATAAAAGGTAATTTAGAAAATAAGACAACTAAAATGAAGCAATAATAATTAAAGAACTTAACTAAGAAAGTAAATAACACTAAAGAAAGCTTTTTTTTTTTGAAAAAACAAGCATGCCTAGGTCTCTGGCAATAGTGCCAAAATTTGATCACTATCGTAGGTGGTCAAAAATAAATCTAACTCAAACAATATAGATAGGATGAGTCAGAATCATATCCATGAGGATCAGAAAGCTGAGATACAATTAACTAAATAAAAGAGAAAGATTGATTCTTAAAAGTTGGTAATATTTTAATTAAAACTAACTAATTTAAATCAAAGATGAATTGAGGGATATATATGATAAAAAAGTATTTTCAAATTTTTAGATGATCACAGATATAGATTCTAATATTTATTCTTATCTAAGTAATTAAATTTATAATCAATTAGGAATCTTGCAAATCAATCCCAAGCATAGGCTATCTGCCAAGTACAAACCATATCTTATCAAGATCATGGTCCGTCCCACTAGTATAGGCTATCAAGCGATTAGATTGTACAAATCCTAATAGATTATATAAATATCAAATCCTAGAATAAATTACTTTTGCTGAGCATGGGTCATATCCTGTCAAGATCATGATCCATCCCACCTATAGGTAACTTATTCAGGAATCAAGCATAAAAAAAAATGAATAGAACTTGAAAGCATTTTATTAATTACAAATATATATATATATATATGTAAGGACATGTGCACTCCCCTACAAACTGCACCTTAGCCAAGCATGGATCCTAGATACATCTTTTGGAAGATTTAGAGCCCTATCGCAGCACCTCCTCTTCCGAAGCAATCTTCTTCTCCACTCTCTCTTCAACACCTAGAACAAAATCTAAAATAAACAAATATAATTTATTGTGGCTGCCTACTACTTACTACCTATGCTCTCTATTCACGGCCTGTCCTTTTTATAGGTGCAAATTGGGTTGAAATCGAATTGAAATTGGATTCCTATTCGCATTCAAAGTCCTCAACCCATGCCGACCATCGGATGATGATCAAACAGCCAAAATCCCACCTCAAAACAGCCTAGAACAAGTCGACATCAATCCTGACCATCGGAGTAACCCCCAAATTGAATATCGTCCATCAGATTGCGCACCAAACTCCTTTCAGCCGGCAACCAACACTGGCCTTTCAATCAAGCCCTGGATGATTCTCCATCGTCCAATAGCACAAAACTCAGCCTCGCTTCCCATGCGCCATGATAAAAGACTGAGAACACTATTTCTATGAGCCACATGAAGACCCGATGCATGCCAGTCTATGCACCACATGGTAGACTGCACACTATTTCGATGAGCGATGCCTGATGTTTCGTGGACTGCGGTGGACCGAACAACATGGGCTTAGCTTCTAGACTGATTTTTAGGCCTTTTTGACTCTATTTTACATCAAATTTTCTCCCTTTAGTCCTACAGATTGGGCTCTTTGTACTAGTAAATATTTTTCTTGTAAAACACAAGTAAAAGTATCAATTCTCAAAGAATAAAGGTCAATTAGTATATATTTTGATGCTTTTATTGGGATATTTATTATACTTATCAACTAAATTTGGAAGGAAATATACAAATAAAATCCAATAGAATTGCTGGAATTCTTGAGGTTATGTTAAGAAGTAGCCAACCCTAAAACAAGGCAAAATAGAATAGAGTAAAAGTAATGATTAAAAGAGTTAAAGAACAAGTATAAGAAGTAAGGCATGCATTTTTATCTTCATGTATCATGTGGTATTGCAATTGATAAGTGTGTGGCCATCTTTTATAGGAGAGGAAGAGAGCCCAAGGGGGCTTTGGATCAGTCAAGCACCAAGGTGGTGCAATAGCCATTTTGAGGTTAGTGATTTTCTATCTAACTTTGGCATTTTCACTGTATTTTTATTATGAAAATATCAACTTTGAAAGGCAAGTTAGTTTCTTATTATTTTACAGCTTATGTATGTGTATGCAAGCAAGGAAACATGAATTGATCATCTATTGATAGGTTATTTAAAGTGTATGTATGTATATGTGCAATCAGTTTAGACAATAAAGCATTTGTGGTTTGAAATGATTTTAAATCAGCCTTTCAGTATTTAAATACTTATCGAGCATGTTTTCAACAGGCTACCCATAAAAGTGATCGACCTATGGGTGTGCAAAGCCAGCCGACACCTCCTTATGAGATATTATGCTCAATGGGGTCTAGCAGCATCGGATGTACCGTATCGACTGCCCATAGTAGAGGTGCACAGTAGTGTAGTCAGCGGTAGCCTAGTCAGCACCTCTTTGTGAAATATTATATCCAATAGGATCTAGCAGTATCAAATGTATCGTACCGATTGCCCATGGTAGGAGTGCACTGTGGCATGGTCGACGATAGCCCAATGGTTTTCTATTTCGATGATCATTTATACAACTTTATTTTCTTTTAACATACAAAGTTTTGAAAGCATATCAATTATTTATGATGTATGTATCATGAGTATCAAAGCCAATTTTCCTATTTCTCAACTGTTAGTTGGATTATCCACTCACTGGGACTAGTATCTCATTGTATGTTTTCTTTTCCTTTTCTTTCTTTTGGCAGATTTAAAGCATTATAGCTCAGCATAGTAGTTGTATCTTCGGCACTCATTCTAGCAGAGGTTGGTCATGTTAGCTAGGTGAAGGAGTACTCATTTTGGTCATGTTGGCTTGGGGAAGAGTATCTTTTCTTTTGATCATGCTAGCTAGTATGAGAAGCATTTGGGGTTATATTTTGGGGTTGTATTCTATGTTAGGTTATGTTTTGGGTTGAGCTTATACAAGCTAAAAGAAATTGAAAATGAAATGTACTTTAAATCTGATGTAAAAATTATGAATGATAAATGGAAAATTAGTATTGCTCTATAACTATGTTAGATGATTGACTTGACTTTAACTTGAAGTTGTGTTGATTGTTGAATAATGTGTGTATGGTATTTAAATTGAATTATAACAGGTTGAGTGTTTAATAGAGCTGTGGTAGGTTGTAGTAAATGGCCAGGTTATAATAGTATCTTATGAACCACGACACGAGATGCTACCAAAACTATGCCCGATTGCCACACCCTTGTCTGGACTAGTGAGGGGTGTGACTGTTGGGAAATGTGTCCCAAAAAGCCAATCATCAAGCTGTTGACGGTTGAGCAACCAAGTATTATAATTGATTTGTTAATAAATAAAATATATTTGGCATCTTCATCATAAGCTTTCATCTTCTAATGAACTCCGTTGTTATGATGAAGTCCTTAGGACTATTTAAGTTCGATAAAGAGAGGATTTATCGATTAGTCCTTAAAACTGTTCACGACCAAATGATAGGCTGTTAATAAGGATGACAGCTTCTATCAAGCATAGGTCGCTGTAGGCCATATGGGTTGGTTGTCCTCTTAACCAAGGAGTGTGGAGACACTGGTATGGCATACAGGTGAGATGTAAGGGTACATCGTCATTGAACGTGACCAACTCCAGAGCATTCTACTGTCGAGAATGTCTCTGATGGGATATAGGTATAAATATCCCTTAGACTTGAGATCGCCTCAGTGACTTGCAAGCAACTCACTGTGCTTTGGTACTGGACTAACTGAATTTCTAATTCAGGGACGGAAGGCTTCTGGGCACAGTCAAGTACTTGCGAAGTCAGAGTGTGATCGAGATGGGATTGACCACTCCAAGAGTTGGAGAAGAATGAGTCACTGTATTTCAATTTAGCAAAACCTTGGCCAGGGTAATCCATCAGATGGATTTGATATTTTGAAATACAATGTGGACAACCTGATCAGAGTTGACAGTTGAGCTCTGGGGTGTCCTATGATCATTTTGGTCAAGGGGATGAATTATATGAAAACTATATCCGCATGGGTTCTAAGGATGTTGTTCTACACATTCAACCTATCCGGACGTCGGGTACCATTGCTAGATGGTCACTTCGATTGGTATAGGAATTTGTTTCTATACTACCGGCTTAGGTTCGGACCTATGAGGTCACACACATTAGAGTTCATGATCCGATCGGATGGTTGATCAACGATTAAAAATCATTATAGGGTTAAATAATCAATACGATTGACATTTAACCCAGTGCAAGTGTTACAGGAGGATCGATTAGCAATTTGATTGCTAATTGGCTTAATTTGATTAAGCCAATGGGCTGAGATTAAGTTTAATTAAATATGATTTAATTAAATTTAGTTTGGGCTTGATTGGATCAAGTCCAATTGGTTTATTGGATAAGCCAAGTGCAAGGAAAGACTAGTCCTAGTTCAACTAGGATTTGGGTCAATCTAATTTCTAATTTGATTAGAAAATTAAATCAGATTTAAATCTAATTTAATCTGATTAAATTAGGTTCTTAATTAGGTTAAGACCTATTTTAATTGGGTTGATCTAATTTTAATTTGATTTGGTTTGGAAAACCAAATTAAAACAAGTTATGAGACAGAATCCTAGTAGGACTAGGATTCCACCTTGCGCCACATAAACCTTCTCCACGCCCTCTCTCTTATTCAACGCCAATCTCCACTTATTTTGTGCGACAAAAGCCCTCTCCCAGATCTCTCCCACATTCACAAAAGGTCTCCTCTCTTCTTTCTTACATGGAAGGTGATTTGGATCAAATCTAAAAGGAATAAGTTTGGATTTCGAATTCTATGAGATAGAGTTTTAGAAATCCAAAACTCTTTCAATTTTGCACCGAATTTATTCAAATTTTTTTTTAGAATTTTCATGGATTTTAGGGTTTATATTGTACACCCTTTTCTGGTGATCCATGCATGAAAATATGGAGGAGGTGCTCAAGAGTTGGGCGTCCCTTAACTTGCCATGTTTGGATAAGCCTTGACTAGGTGTTTGACCTAGACAAGAACTCTATCATATCTCTCTATATAAGATGAGTTTCTTTGTGAAATTTTAAGGAGAGATAGATATTTGAGAGGCCTTTCTGCCATCCAAAAATTAGAGAGAAATACCTTTGGGTGGTGGAGATATAAAAGATGCAAGTTTGGGTGTCTAGAGAGAAAAACGTGAAGAAGAAGAGGGTCTTCTTCTTGGGTTTTTGTTTTCATATCTTTCCTCCCTCCATCTTCAATTTTCTGAGAGTGTCTCAGATCTAAAACTCCTCCTTCTACTTTTTATCTTTGGAAGAGTCCAAATCAAGAAGAAGGAGGCACCTGATTAACCATCAAAGAAGGATCAGCGCAGTACTAGCATACTGTGCTGATTTCCTGAAGCAGGACTTCTGATCGAGATTCATGGGCTCGTGTGGACGACTCCTAGAGGTCGGACGCGTGTGCGGCTTACAACATCATCCTTAAGCCCGGATCAGCAAGGTTAGAGCATCTAACTTGCAAGGTAATAGATCTGATCTATTATTTAATACATACATTAGATGTAGCTAGTATAGAAACATGTTGATATGATCAACATGTAGTTCATACTATATTTATATATATTTTAATTTTTGATTTAATGCTATGTAATAATCATGTAATAGGATCTTAGATCTAGAGATTTTCTGATCTTAAAAAATAAATTTTGATTTATTTTAGTCTTCCGCTGTATGATCTTGAAAAAGTTTCAAGATCTAACCCTGAAACCCTAGATCTGGTTCCTACAATTGGTATCAGAGCCTAGGTTCTTTATTACATGATTATTTATACATGCTTAGATTATTTTTTAGATTAGATCTAATTTATAATCTAATTATTAAATCTAAAATTAAAATTTTAGATCAATCACAAACTGCAAGGTTGTCCTGCTGTAAGGTTTACCCCTTACAGTGCAAAGGTTGTCCTAGTTTGTGTAGATCTATCTTTAATCATAAATTTGTTAGATATGATCTAGATTAAATTTATGATTTATTAGATTTAAAAGATGTTTAAATATGAAATAAAATCTCTTTGTTAATAATTTTTATACAAAAAAATTATTTAAAGTTGAAATTGTTTCAATTACATGAACCTGTTTAGATTAGATCTAAAGTAGTTTCATGTTTATTTCACTTGCATCTTGATTATGAATCAAACATGCAATATGATTAATAGAATCATATTGTAAAATTGTTTTACAAATATGAAAATAATTTTTTGAAAAGCCAAACCCAACCCTCAGCCCAAAACTTAATTAAGAATTAAGAAGTTGTTTGATTAGGTTCTAGGATTGTGAATTGAAGAACCTAAGACACAAATCATAACACATTGGGTTAATGGGTTAGTGGAAATTAGGTCCATTAATTGGGTTAGACCTATGGTTAGATTAAAGATGGACTTAATTAGAGAATTGACTAAATCTAATCAATTGTTGTCTTAGATTAGGTCAAGGATTCTCTAGATCAATTACAATAGTTGTAGTTGGTCAAGTCCATGTCTTTAACGAGAACCAAATGGACTTGATTTTTGGCTAAGCGGTCTAGCACGAACTGTTAGGTTGATCTAATCGAAACTAATTAAACCAGTTGGTGTCTAAGGTAAACCAGACCGGTGGTTTTTAATTGGGAGCCCGCTTACCTGGCCATTTCTGATGGTGTCTAAGGCAAGCTTTGGCAGACCCTCCCACTGATCGAACTTACCTGGCCTCTTGGTGAAATTATGTTTTGATTGGATCACTTGACTATTCGAGCTGACCCATGTCAGCTAGGTAAATCAGTGTGACTGATTTAGGTGCTCCTAGACCAGCCCTGGTCTCCCTTAAGCTGACTTGGTGAAGCCAGTGGGAGGATCATGATAAGCTGGTTCATCTGACTTCATCCTCTATATTATTTAAATCCTCTAAAATTATTAGGTCCTTAAAATGATAAAGTTATGGAGATAACTGAGTCATAGCCTCCCATTAAGGTGTTTGATAATGAGTCCATTAACTCAATAATCATTGCAGACCCAAAGGCCTGGTGCTTGTTGACTAATGGAATTATCACTCATCATATGATGACTTGGAAGTGTCTCTCTAATGATGGTTAGGTGAGCCAACCAAAGTTAGGCTTAATCATTCATTGGTTAGATACACCAAGTATGATCATGTTAATGGTTGGACCTAACCGGATCCTTACAGTGGAGGCCAAAGCCTACTGATTAGGTTTCTGGGGCAAAATTAAAATTACTAGAAATTGTTTAGAGAAACAATTGGTTATGAACCTACCCTTAGATGTACATGGGTTGACCAACCAAAGTTGGGCTTGTGTGCAGTCTACGTGGATTCTAGTACCCGCTAAGGAATTAGGGTAATTCCTCGAATTGAAGGTAGAGGCTACCAATTCGAATAAAATAGTGGGAGAAACCTTTTGATTAAAGTCCAAATCTTTAGGTTTAATGAATCAATTACTAATTAGGTTATGGTTCTCCTTTGTGCAAATATGGCCACTTCCCTATCGCTCCGATCATTGTTGGACAATGATAAGTTGGTGGGACCCAACTTCGGTAGCTGGTACCGAAAGTTGAAGATAGTCCTGGAGCATGAACGGATCCTATATGTGATAATGGATCCTGCACCTGAGGAGCCAGCTGTCAATGCATGTGGAACAGTCAGAGATACTTACCAGAAGTGGCTCAGTGACCGGACCACGGTGTGCTGTATCATGCCTGCTATCATGAGTGACGAGTTCAGTCGCAGATTCGAGACGGCTCAGCCAAAGGACATGCTTCAAGTGTTGGAGGATACCTTTGGCACACCCGATGACGTAGAGAGGCACAAGACTAGTTGTGCCATCTTCAACGCCAAAATACGGGATGGAGTCTCTATCACTGATCATGTATTGTACATGATTGTACATGATCGAGCTGATGGAACGATTGAGCAAGCTCGGCTTTCCCTTGCATGAGCAGCTTGGGAAAGATGTAATACTGAACTCGCTGCCTAAGTCTTGTCTCCCATTCCTCACTCATTATAGAATGACAAAGCCTGAAGTAAACTACCATGGGTTAATGGGGTTGCTTCAAAACTTTGAGAAGGATCACCAACTCCTCAAGGAGTCGGTGAACTCAGTGAACTCAGTGGGAGGTTCATCTTCTGGTTCTCGACCCTTTGAGAAAGGAAAGAAGAACAAGAAGAAGAAAGTCAAGAAGGTGCAAGTTCAGGCTGGGACATCTGTGCAGAGCCAGACCAAAAAGATCAAGCCTGATAAGAGTCTATTCTACTGGCAAGCACCCTAGATTAGATAGTGTGTCAAATATCTACTTATGGCATTGGAGGCTAGGTCATATAAATAAGAACAGAATAAACAGGTTGACTCAAGAGGGAATCCTCAAAGTCAGTGATTGTGAATCACTTGCAACCTGTGAGTTCTGTCTTCTTGGTAAAATGACCAAGTCACCTTTTACTGGAAAAGGTGAGAGAGCTACTGAACTCTTGGGCCTAGTACATACTGATGTATGTGGGCCCATGAGCACCAGTGCTAGAGGTGGATATTTCTACTTCATAACTTTCACAGATGACCTATCCCGATAAGGATATGCCTATCTGATGAAACATAAGTCGGATTCATTTGAAATGTTCAAACGATTCCGAAGTGAAGTAGAAAAATAAACTGGGAAGAGTATTAAAACTCTTCGATCTGATCGAGGAGGAGAATACCTTTCTAGTGAGTTTCTCACATATCTAAGAGAGAATGGGATTCTCTCCCAATGGACTCCTCCAGGAACACCACAGCATAATGGTGTGTTTGAAAGGAGGAATCGGACTCTGTTAGACATGGTCCGATCTATGATGGGTTTTTGCTAGTTTGCTAATATCCTTCTGGGGATATGCACTCAAATCGGCCTGTTACCTGTTAAATAGGATTCCAAGTAAGTCTGTAATTAAGACTCCATATGAGATATGGACAGGGCGTAAGCCAGTACTTTCACACCTTAGGGTCTGGGGGTGCCCGGCCTATGTCAAACGATTAGTCACAGACAAACTTGGACCTAGGTCTGACAAATGCTCATTCATAGGGTACCCCAAAGAGACAAAAGGATATTTTTTCTACCATGCTGATGAACAAAAGGTGTTCATCAACCTTAAGGCAATCTTTTTAGAAAAGGAGTTCCTTGGTGAAGGAACCGTTGCCTCTAAGGTTGAACTTGATGAAGTTCAACAGGTAGAAGGACCGACACCAATAGCTGAACCTGAGTCGGATATGATTAGATCAGATCTGGAGCCCAATATACCTGCACCATTAAGGCGATCTGGTAGAGTACCGCGTCAGCCAGATAGATACTACGGTTTCTTGGTCCGGGACGGTGATCCCATCGAACTTGATGAGAATAATGAGGATCCGATCACCTATATGGATGCTATGCAGAGACCTGATTCCGAGAAATGGCTTGAAGCCATGAAATCCGAAATGGAGTCCATGAAGGTCAACGATGTATGGACATTGGTTGACCCACCTAAAGGGGTTAAACCCATGGGTGTAAATGGGTCTTCAAAAGGAAGAGGGGCGCAGACGGAAAGGTGGAGACCTATAAAGCCCGTCTGGTTGCCAAGGGGTATCGTCAACGTTATAGTATTGACTATGACGAGACATTTTCTCCTGTAGCAATGCTCAAATCCATTCGGATAATACTTGCAATAGCTGCCCATCTGGATTATGAGATCTGGCAAATGGATGTAAAGACAGCCTTCCTGAATGGAGAGCTGACCGAAGAGGTGTATATGATACAACCTGAGGGGTTTACATCCACAGATGAGTCTAAGGTGTGCAAGCTTCAGAGATCCATTTATGGATTGAAGCAAGCTTCTCGGAGTTGGAACATGCATTTTGATAAGGTGATCAAAATGTATGGCTTCATTAAGAATGGAGAAGAGCCCTGCATCTATAAATGGGCAAATGGTCCAGTTGTGGTATTCCTTGTCTTGTACGTAGATGACATTCTCTTAATCGGGAATGACATCCCCGCACTACAGGGAATAAAAGTTTGGTTGTCATCACAGTTCTCCATGAAGGACTTGGGTGAAGCATCCTACATCCTAGGGATGAAGATCTATAGGGATAGATCTAAAAGGATGCTTGGGTTATCCCAGTCCATGTACATAGATACTGTGCTGAAGAGGTTCAGCATGGAGAATTCCAAGAAGGGCTATCTACCGATAGGCCATGGAATTTCTCTCTCTAAGAAGGATTGTCCGACAACTCCTGAAGAGAGAGAGCGTATGAATAGAGTCTCATATGCTTCAGCCGTGGGATCTATCATGTATGCCATGACATGTACAAGACCAGATGTGGCATACTCACTAGGAGTAGTGAGTAGATACCAATCTGATCCTGGAGAAGATCACTGGAAAGTGGTTAAAGCCATCCTTAAGTATTTAAGAAATACTAAGGACCAATGGTTGGTTTATGGCGAGTCAGATCTGAAACTTGTGGGGTTCACAGACTCCAGCTTTCAATCTGACCATGATGACAGCAGGAGTGTGTCGGGTTATATCTTTACTCTGAATGATGGAGCCATCTGCTGGAAGAGTTCCAAGTAGCATACTGTGGCAGACTCTGTTTGTGAAGCGGAGTATATCGCAGCATCAGATGCCGCGAAGGAAGCTGTGTGGCTGAGGAAATTCATCAACGAGCTCGGAGTAGCACCCTCCCTCGATGGTCCAGTCCTGCTCTACTGCGACAGCACTGGTGCCATAGCTCAGGTGAAGGAATCCAAAGTACACCAGTGGATGAAGCATATTTTACACTGCTTCCACTCGATCTGAGAGATCGTGGATCGAGGTGACGTCGACCTTCAGAAGATCGACAGAAAAGAGAACCTAGCCGACCCCTTCACTAAAGCCTTGGTAATAAAGGAGTTCGACAACCACAAGTCGAAGATGGGTATTAGATACTATGCCGAGTGGCTTTAGGACAAGTGGGAGTTGTTGGGAAATGTGTCCCAAAAAGCCAATCGTCAAGCTGTTGATGGTTGAGCAACCAAGTATTGTAATTGATTTGTTAATAAATAAAATATATTTGGCATCTTCATCATAAGCTTTCATCTTCTAATGAACTCCGTTGTTATGATGAAGTCCTTAGGACTATTTAAGTTCGATAAAGAGAGGATTTATCGATTAGTCCTTAAAACTGTTCACGACCAAATGATAGGCTGTTAATAAGGACGACAGCTTCTATCAAGCATAGGTCGCTGTAGGCCATATGGGTTGGTTGTCCTCTTAACCAAGGAGTGTGGAGACATTGGTATGGCATACAGGTGAGATGTAAGGGTACATCATCATTGAACGTGACCAACTCCAGAGCATTCTGCTGTCGAGAATGTCTCTGATGGGATATAGGTATAAATGTCCCTTAGACTTGAGATCGCCTCAGTGACTTGCAAGCAACTCACTGTGCTTTGGTACTGGACTAACTGAATTTCTAATTCAGGGACGGAAGGCTTCTGGGCACAGTCAAGTACTTGCGAAGTCAGAGTGTGATCGAGATGGGATTGACCACTCCAAGAGTTGGAGAAGAATGAGTCGCTGTATTTCAATTTAGCAAAACCTTGGCCAGGGTAATCCATCAGATGGATTTGATATTTTGAAATACAATGTGGACAACCTGATCAGAGTTGACAGTTGAGCTCTAGGGTGTCCTATGATCATTTTGGTCAAGGGGATGAATTATATGAAAACTATATCCGCATGGGTTCTAAGGATGTTGTTCTACACATTCGATCTATCCGGACGTCGGGTACCATTGCTAGATGGTCACTTCGATTGGTATAGAAATTTATTTCTATGCTACCGGCTTAGGTTCAGACCTATGAGGTCACACACATTAGAGTTCATGATCCGATCGGATGGTTGATCAACGATTAAGAATCATTATAGGGTTAAATAATCAATACGATTGACATTTAACCCAGTGCAAGTGTTGCAGGAGGATCGATTAGTAATTTGATTGCTAATTGGCTTAATTTGATTAAGCCAATGGACTGAGATTAAGTTTAATTAAATATGATTTAATTAGATTTGGTTTGGGCTTGATTGGATCAAGTTCAATTGGTTTATTGGATAAGCCAAGTGCAAGGAAAGACTAGTCCTAGTTCAACTAGGACTTGGGTCAATCTAATTTTTAATTTGATTAGAAAATTAAATCAGATTTAAATCTAATTTAATCTGATTAAATTAGGTTCTTAATTAGGTTAAGACCTATTTTAATTGGGTTGATCTAATTTTGATTTGATTTGGTTTGGGAAACCAAATTAAAACAAGTTATGAGACAGAATCCTAGTAGGACTAGGATTCCACCTTGCGCCACATAAACCTTCTCCACGCCCTCTCTCTTATTCAACGCCAATCTCCACTTATTTTGTGCGACAAAAGCCCTCTCCCAGATCTCTCCCACGTTCACAAAAGGTCTCCTCTCTTCTTTCTTACATGGAAGGTGATTTGGATCAAATCTAAAAGGAATAAGTTTGGATTTCGAATTCTATGAGATAGAGTTTTAGAAATCCAAAACTCTTTCAATTTTGCATCGAATTTATCCAAATTTTTTTTTGAAATTTTCATGGCTTTTAGGGTTTACATTGTACACCCTTTTCTGGTGATCCATGCACGAAAATATGGAGGAGGTGCTCAAGAGTTGGGCGTCCCTTAACTTGCCATGTTTGGATAAGCCTTGACTAGGTGTTTGACCTAGACAAGGACTCTATCATATCTCTCTATATAAGATGAGTTTCTTTATGAAATTTTAAGGAGAGATAGATATTTGAGAGACCTTTCTGCCATCCAAAAATCAGAGAGAAATACCTTTGGGTGGTGGAGATATAAAAGACGCAAGTTTGGGTGTCTAGAGAGAAAAACGTGAAGAAGAAGAGGGTCTTCTTCTTAGGTTTTTGTTTTCATATCTTTCCTCCCTCCATCTTGAGTTTTCTGAGAGTGTCTCAGATCTGAAACTCCTCCTTCTACTTTTCATCTTTGGAAGAGTCCAAATCAAGAAGAAGGAGGCACCTGATCAACCATCAAAGAAGGATCAGCGCAGTACTAGCATACTGTGCTGATTTCCTGAAGCAAGACTTCTGATCGAGATTCGTGGGCTCATGTGGATGACTCCTAGAGGCCGAACACGTGTGCGGCTTGCAACATCATCCTTAAGCCCGGATCAGTGAGGTTAGAGCATCTAACTTGCAAGGTAATAGATCTGATCTATTATTTAATACATACATTAGATGTAGCTAGTATAGAAACATGTTGATATGGTCAACATGTAGTTCATACTATATTTATATATATTTTAATTTTTGATTTAATGCTATGTAATAATCATGTAATAGGATCTTAGATCTAGGGATTTTCTGATCTTAGAAAATAAATTTTGATTTATTTTAGTCTTCCGCTGTATGATCTTGAAAAAATTTCAAGATCTAACCCTGAAACCCTAGATCTGGTTCCTACAGTGACATTTGTTGGTATCAGAGCAAAGGTTGTGTATTGCATAGGCATATGCATAGAATAATTAATTTTAAATATTATTGCCTAAAAAATTAACTCAAAAAGAAGGAATGAGTCATCCTTAAGTCAACTCAGGTGATTAATGAGTCAACTCATTCTCAGTCGGTAGAAATTGGCCTTCTATTTTCTGTGACTGAGCCAGCTCAATTTTTTGTTTAAGTCGACTCAGTTCATTTTTGAACTGACTTAAAAATATTTTGAGTTGACTCAGTCTCAGACCATAGAAATTGGTTCTTTATTTCTCTATGGTTGAGTTGACTCAGTTTGGTGTTGAGTCGACTCAATATCGTACCAGTCGGATGTGCCAATTTTCAGAGCATGTCAGAGCCCACTCAAATTTATTTTAAGTCGACTCAATTTTCTCAGATGACTTTTTTATATAGGATTTGTCTCCAATTCATGTTTAATTTGCTCGAGGTGTTCTTAATTGACTTCAATCCTCTTTTAATGGTATATTCCATCAACAAAAAATATTTTTAAGAGTAGTTTGAAGAATAATAGTATACTTTTGTGTTCTAATATCTAGTTGTCATTAGATTATCTTCGAGGATCATGAATTTGATTGTTTCAATTATATTTGGTAAGAAGATAGTACAGACAAGATCAAAACTTGGTGGAGAACAACTATCAAAGGAATTTAGAGATCGAGGATGTGCCCCAGATAGAGGTAGAGGCCGAGGTCAGGATAGATCAAAAGGAGTTGATAGGGGTGGCCAACCTCATAGGACATCATCTTGTGTCTCATCTTCTACCCCGAGGGTAGAGGCAGAGGATTCACAATTGCATGATCATATACATGACTCTCCATCTATTACACCAGCATCAGCACAGGCACAGACATCCATTCTTGAATTATAGAAATTGATAGGTGTAATCACTCAGGCTATGGCTACTGCTGTAACTTCTACTCCTAGCTTCCAAACTCAAAACACAAACAAAGAAGAAAATTATGAAAGGACTAGAAAATTGGGGGCAACAGAATTTCAGGATACTATAGATCCAATAGAGGTTGGATTTAGCAGACATCCCAGTGGTTTATGAATTTTTAGATATTTTTTCATAAGAACTTTCAGGGTTACCACCAAATAGGGAGATTGAGTTTGGTATTGATTTGATTCTAAGTATCAGGCTGATATCTAGAGCACCCTACAAAATGGCTCCAGTAAAATTAAGAGAGCTCATGACACAATTGCAAGAGTTGTTAGACAAGGGATTTATTAAGCCAAGTATTTCACCTTGGGGACTTCAGTATTGTTTATTAAGAAAAAGGATGGCACCATGAGATTGTACATTGATTATCAATAGCTTACTAAGGTAACTATTAGAAACAATTATCCACTGCCATGCATTGATGATTTATTTGATCAACTCCAAGGGGCTAAGGTATTTTCAAAAATAGATCTTAGATCAGGGTATCATCAGCTAAAAATCAGAAGTGAGGATGTGCCGAAGACGGCCTTTCAAACTAGGTACAGCCATTATGAATTTTTGGTGATGTTGTTTGGTTTGACAAATGCCACGACAGCTTTTATGGATTTGATGAATTGAATATTTCAGCTATATTTGGATAGATTTGTGGTTGTCTTTATTGATGATATACTGATATACTCTAAAAATAAAGCAAAGAATGCAAAACATTTGAGCATGCTACTTCACTAAGCTAAGTTCCCCAGTGTGCTAATTGTGTGAAGTTTCATCCAGAAGAATGTAGATAGAGATTCATAGGATGTTTCTGATGTAGTCAAATAGATCACCAAAAGAAAGATTATCCTAAGAATACTCAAGCTAGCGATTTTCCACCCAGGCCAAATGCTCGATGGGGATTCCAAGCTAGGAATAATGTGCAAGCAAATCAGGTGGGGACTAGTACCAATAGACAGAATGCCATACCAAGCAGACCAAGAGCTGAAGCAAGGGTATTTGCCATGACTAGGCAGGAGGAAGGGAGAATCAGGGCTTGGTGGAGAACAACCACCAGTGGAAGTTAGAGGCCGAGGATATACCTCGGATAGGGATAGAGGTCAAGGTCGAGGTAGACCAAGAGAAGTTGATAAGGGTGGCCAACCTCATAGGATATCATCTTGTGCCTCATCTTCTGCCCCTAGGGTAGAGGCAGAAGATTCACAGTTGCATGATTAAGCCAAATATTTCACCTTGGGGAGCTCCAGTGTTGTTTGTTAAGAAGAAGGATGGCACCATGAGATTGTGCATTGATTACCAACAGCTTAATAAGGTAACTATCAGGAACAATTACCCACTGCCATGCATTGATGATTTATTTGATCAACTCCAAGAGGCTAAGGTATTCTCAAAAAAAGATCTTAGATCAAGATATCATTAGCTAAAAATCAAAAGTGAGGATTTGCCGAAGACAGCCTTTCGAATCAAGTACAACCATTATAAATTTTTGGTGATGTCGTTTGGTTTGACAAAAGCCCCGACAGCTTTTATGGGTTTGATAAATTAGATATTTCAACCATATTTGGACAGATTTGTGGTTGTCTTTATTGATGATATACTGATATACTCTAAAAATGAAGCAAAACATGCAAAATATTTGAGGATTGTGTTGCAAACACTTCAGAAAAAATAGTTGTATGCTAAGCTAAGCAAGAGTGAGTTCTGGTTAAATGAAGTAGTTTTTCTTGATCATGTGATCTCAGCAGAAGGTATATTAGTTGACCCACAGAAAATTGATGCCATTGTAAATTGGGAGCCACCCACTAGTTCAACAGAGGTGAGAAGTTTTTTGGGTTTGGCAGGTTATTACCAAAGATTTGTTGAGAATTTCTCTATCATTGCATCTCTAATGATAAAATTGCTAAGAAAGAATGTTAAATTTGAATGGATTGATGAATGCCAAAATAATTTTGATGAAGTGAAGAAATGATTAACCACTGCTCCAGTACTTACTTTTTCTTCTAGTAGAGAAGGTTATGTGATATACAGTGATGCTTCCCACAAAGATTTGGATTGTATGTTCATGTAGCAGGGAAAAATAATTGTTTATACTTCTCGACAGCTTAGACCACATGAATTAAATTATCCTACTCATGATTTGGAGCTTGCTATAGTTATATTTACCCTTAGGATTTGGAGACATTACCTATATGGAGAGTAGTGTGAGATATTCACAGATCATAAAAGTTTAAAGTATGTGTTAATCCAAAAGGAGCTGAACCTTAGACAACGAAGGTTGATTGAGCTTATCAAAGATTATGACTGTACAATTGAATATCATCCCAGAAAGGCTAATGTAGTGGCAGATGTATTAAGCCAAAAATTCATAGCCACTTTATCTCATATTAAGGCTGTATATTTGCCATTGATGGTGGAGTTGAGAGCATTGGATGCTAAATTGTCAGTAGAAGATTTCAGAGCTTTGTTAGCTAATTTTTGGATTAGACCTATTTTAGTAGATGAGATATGTAAAGCTCGAAGTCAAGATTTTTAATTAGTGAAAATTATGGGTGCTGTTAAAAATGGATCTCGAACGGACTTTATCATTAGGAAGGATGGTGTTCATATGTACGAGAATCGTGTATGTGTTCTAGAAGCAGGGGATCTTAGGAGGAAGCTCACTGTTCAACTTATGCTATGCATCCAAAAAGTATCAAGATGTACCAAACTATCAAGCAAAGTTATTGGTGGAATGGTATGAAGAGGAAAATAGCTGAATTTATATCTAAATGTTTAGTGCGCCAACAGATAAAGGCAGAACATTAGGGTCCAGCCAAAAAGTTGCAGCTGCTTCCTATTTCTGAGTGGAAATGGGAGCACATCACCATGGACTTTATCTCTGACCTTCCAAAGACAAAAAAGGGTAATGATGTAGTGTGGTCGGTGGTTATTGACAGATTAACCAAGTCAGCTTATTTTTTTCCTATTAAAATGACTTTTTTCATTAGATAAGTTGGCAAAGTTGTATATTGATGAAATTGTTAGCAGGCATGGAGTTCCTATTTCAATTGTATCTGATAAGGATCCCCAATTTACTTCTCAATTTTGGTCGGATTTATAAAAGGCATTGAGTACTAAATTGAGTTTCAATACTGCATTTCATCCACAGACTGATAGACAGTCGAGAAGACTATTCAAACTTTAGAAGATATGCTACAGGCATGTGTTATGAAGTTATTAGGCAGTTGGGATGAACATTTGCCACTGATGGAGTTTACATACAATAACAGCTATCACACCAACATAGGTGTGGCACCCTATGAAGCTTTATATAGAAGAAAATGTGAAACTTTCGTGTGTTGGGATGAAGAAGGGGAAAGGAAACTTGTGGGCCCAGAAATAGTGCAGATTATAGCTGATCAAGTCAGATTAATTAGAAAAAGATTGAAGGCAGCATAAGATCGATAGAAAAGCTATGCAAATCTAAAATACAGAGATATAATTTCAGTGTGGGTAATAAAGTATTCCTTAAAGTCTCTCATTAGAAAGGTATATTATGATTTAGAAAATGAAAAAAGCTGAGTCAAAGGTACATCGAGCCACATGAGATCATAGAGCGTATCGAGTCAGTAGCATATCGTTTGGCACTACCATCAGAACTTTCCCAAATCCATATTGTGTTTCATATTTCTATGCGACGGAGGTACATTCCAGATCCATCACATGTCTTACAGTCCAGATTAGTTGAATTAAAAAAAGATTTATCTTTTTCAGAGGAACCAGTGCAGATTTTGAGTAAAGAAGTAAAACAGTTGCATTCTCGAGTTATACCATTAGTTAAATTATTGTGGCAGAACCATAATACAGAAGAAGCTACATGGGAAAGAACAAATGAGATGAAAAGTAAATATCTACATTTATTCCAAACTAAAGGTAACAGGATTTCAGGATGAAATTCTTTTAAAGAAGGGGAGAAATATAACACCCCGAATTGAAGATGTGGTGGCTTAAAAAACTTGCATTTTCATTTAGCATTCATATATGTGAATATGGCACAGCATTTCATGCCGGATACACTTGAGCATTTGAAACTTAATTGATAAGCATTAGTGAAGTCTAAATTTGTGGGACACTTAAGGAAGCAATTGATTAGGAGATTGAATAATAAAAATGATATTGAAGTTGAATTGTTGGAGGAATACCTAGAATTGAATGAGATGATATTTTTTTGGGGCAGATTGGTGGGGAGTCGACTTAAGTTTAGGTGAGTCGACTCATCTACGGAAAAACAGCAAGATAGGTGGGTCCCAAATTTTCTAAAGCTCTAATTTAAAAATAATGTTAAAGAGATTGATTTAGAAGTTTTATTTTATATAGAAGGAGCTAAAAAAAATCCTCTTAGCACACCTTAGCATGTTCATTAATGGTTGGTCTTCTATATGTTTGACAAGTGGCAAGTTACTTCTTTATTTTATTTTATATTCCAAGCTTTAGCCACATATCACTCCTTGCAGCCATTTTAATTCTTTAATTAAAGAAGAAAGAAAAGAGAGAGAAAGGGGCTGGAGAAGGTAATATTTTCAGCTAGAAATCAAGGAAAATTCAGCTAAAAATGGGGGTTTTGATTTGAAAGAGGAAGAGTTGCTGAAATTTCTGCTTTTAGGAAAAGAGAGAGACTTGTGTTGATTTCAGTAGAGTTTTAACTATTTGAGGTAAAGATTTTAATCTCTACACTAAATTTGAATTAATCTCTAAATAATAGCTATTAGATTTGATATTTTAGGGAATTAAATTATGGATTTAGACTTGAGTTGGAGGGTGAATTGTTGCTACCTATACAGTCTGAAATATTTTCAGGAAACAGATTGGGGTTTGTGTTGATTGAATTTAGAAGGAATTATACAAATGAAATCCAATTGAATTGTTGAAATTCTTGAGGTTATGTTAAGAAGTAGCTAACCCTAAAATAGGGCAAAATAGAATAGAGTAAAAGTAAAGGTTAAAAGGGTTAAAGAACAAGTATAAGAAGTAAAGCATGTATTTTTATCTTTATGTATCATCCAGTATTGCAATTGATAAGTGTGTGGCTATTTCTTATAGGAGAGGAAGAGAGCCCAAAGGGGGCTTTGGATCAATCAAGCACCAAGATGGTGCAATACCCATTTGAGGTGAGTGATTTTTCATCTAACTTTGGCATTTTCATTGTATTTTTGTTATGAAAAGATCTACTTTGAAAGGCAAGTTAGTTTCTTATTATTTTACAACTTATGTATGTATATGCAAGTAAAAAAATAAGAATTAATCTTCTATTGATAGGTTATTTAAAGTGTATGTATGTATATGTGCAATCAGTTTGGACAGTAAAGCATCTATGGTTTGAAGTGGTTTCAAATCAGCTTTTTAGCATTTAAATATTTATCGAGCATATTTTCAACAGGTTACCCATAGGAGTGATCAACCTGTGGGTGTTCCAAAATTAGCCGGCACTTCTTTATAAAATATTATATCCAATGGAGCCTAATAGTATCAGATATACCGTATCGACTGTCCATGGTAGGGATACGCTGTGGTGTAGTCGGTAGTAGCTCAGCCAGCACCTCCTTATGAAATATTATTGTTGCCCAGCTATGCAACCCAAGAGGGGGGGTGAATTGGGTTTCTAAAAATTTTAAGCTTAACTTATGACTTATGAAAAATGTTTGACAATAGCTAAATAAATAGGGAGAGTAAAATTAATTCAAGGCTAATGACTAAAAGCAAGAATGTAAGAGAATAATGAAGAGTTAAAGAAGAGCAGTTAGGCACACCACAAACAAAAGGATTTATAGTGGTTCGGTGCCAACCTTGCACCTACATCCACTTCCCAAGCTCCTACTTGAGAATTTCAATCCACTAATCTTGTATTCAACCCGAATACAAATGTCGGAAACTCTGACTCTAGCTATCCCAAGCTAGACCACTTGTTTCTCAGGTACAAGCCAACCCAATACACTCCGATTCTAGGTTCGGATCAATCTTCTCTTGTTTTGGAACCCTTCTAAAATAAAAATAATAACTCAAACAAAGTATAACAATGAATAGCACAAGTAAGTACAAAAAAAGCTTCTTTAATGAGCGTATGATGCTTTAAATACACTTTACTCAAAGAGAAGAAGACTCTTTTTGATTTTCTCAAGGTGGTTGGAGACTTGAATGTGTACTTAAGGAGTTGGTGAGCTTGGATTAAAGGCTTCTTGAATGCTTTGAGTGAGCTCTTACTTAGGGCTGAAAAGTTTGCTTGAAATCCCTTTTTCAAAATTTCTCTTCTTGATTCTTCTTTTTGATTTTCACCTTTTTGTCCCTTTTATAGCTTCAAAAAATAGTGAAAAATATTCTAGGCTGAAATAGAGCCGTTAGACCACATTAAATGAGCATTAAAAGTATTTAAAATGGGTTAAAAACTAGCCGTTGCAGAAAAATCCCGTCACAGGGGTCGACTCATGGGTCGACTCATGCCTGGGGGTCGACTCATGGGTCGACCTCTGTGGAAAAACATCAGAGAATCGAACGGGATGCAAGATTCTGTAATTTTTGGCCTAAAAATAGCAGGGGTCGACTCATAGGGTCGACTCATGCCTGGAGATCGACCCCATGGGGTCGACTCATAGGGTGTGCCAACAAAAAATCTGCGTGCCAATCAGCTCATTGTGCCATGAGTGGACTCATGGGTCGACTCATGATTTTCAAACATGCATATCTTTCAAAATATAAGTCCAAAAATAATAAAATTTTCATCAATGGATCATAAATCTTTTGTTCTATCATTTGATGCTTTCAAATCAGGGTTTTGGTAAAATTACGATTTTGCCTCTGAAGAGCAATAAGTCTTTTTCAAGTGAAAATCATTAGTACTCCTTCAAATACTTTATAATCATCAAAATCAATCTAAGGAGCAACAATCTCCCCCTTTTTGATGATGATAAAATACTTGAACAAAAGCATATATATGAATCAAGGATCATAAATTTCAAAGGAATGAAATGCATTATAGGTAGTTTGAAGATAAATAGAAAATTTACTACCAACTTATAAGTGTATTTGCTTGAAAAGAAGATTGATTCTTTTGGCATGTGATACATGTGCCCATTTGCTTGTGTTGCTCATTTGCATAAACAATTTGCCTATTGCTTAAAGATTTGAAAATTTTCTCATTTGATTATGTGATTTTGATCTTGGAGCAAAATTTATTTTTACTATCAGAGCAAAGTAGAATTTGTCTAAGAATTTGAAAATTACGTATTTGAAAGTATCTCATTTGCTCATTTGCTTGTTTTTCAAATTTCTTAGCATCTTGAAAATTTGCTCATTCTCATTTGATTATTTAATTTTGGTATCAGAGCATGTTTAACAATTAAGTGTATCAAGGCATGTCTAAGAATTAATTTTAAAGTGTATCAGAGCATGTCAAATTTTAAGGTGTATCAGAGCATGTTTAAGAATTAATTTTAAAATTTGCTCATTTGCTTTTACAATTTACTCATTTTATTTTTAAGTCTTTTATTTATCTTGCTTTTGATACTTATACTTTTCTTTAATTTCCCCCCCTTTTTGACATCATCAAACATTGTTTACTCCCTCTTTTTTTGAATACATTTTCTCTTTTTGTTTCTTGAACTTCTTGTACTAATCATTAATTTTACTAACATTAATGTTTACTCCCCCTGAATACAGCAATCATAAAACAAAATATACTATTGAGTACCTTAGATATGAAATAGCAATTCATAGTATTTTAAGCACGCACATAATTGAAAGGAACTCAATTTAAGGAACATACATTAAAAGTCAAAGAGTAGATATATAATCAAAAAGTGATTGATACCATAGTTGTTTCAATACATATTCCATAATATAAAAGTCAATTAGTTAACATCATTACATGGCCCAAAAGATAGATCCTAAAAAGAAACAACAGATAAGGCTAACTACAAGGATCTAATAGAGCTCATGACTAGATGGATCAGAATCAGATGTATCAGAGATAGGGTGGGGAGATGATGGATCACGACCAAGGACTCGTCCTCTACCCCGTCTGCCTCTGCCACGAGTGGAGGTGCTGGCACGAGTAGGTGGGCGAGATGATCCTGAAGGCTGAGAAGCAATAGACTGAATTGCAAGAGAGAGCCTGATGGTGTCAAGAAGGTTCAGAGCTCTCGAAATAGACTGAAGTAGTACAGTAAACTGTGTAGATGCATGCTCACTAGAGCCTCTGATCTCTCTCCTCAAGAAATCAAATCCACTCTCCAATACTCCTCTAAGTCTAGCTGCCTCCGTAGATAGGTCTGAGACCTCAGTAGTGCACTCCTGTGGCTATGGATGGGCCAGAGCTAACACTTGCCCCTGCAAGTCAAGTATCCTCCCATTCAGTCTCAAAATGTAACCCTCGAGCTGCTGAATCTGAACTGACTGATCTGAGATCATCTGAAATACAGTGGAGATATGGGGGATCAAGGTCTGATCAGATGCATCTAATGATGTGGATCCCGATGCAAAAGCTGAAGTGCTCCACTGACGAGAAAGCAAGGAAGCCACACGCTGAGAAATCAGCTCAATCTGATCATCAGCCAATCTGATCTCTGAGGGAGGTGCTCTGCTGTCTGGCTGCTGAACTGGAGTGTGCCTCCTGGTAGACTCTGAAGGGCTAGCCTCTGGATCTGAAACAAACTGGATGTCAGGAGATGCTGCCCTGATGTCATGGAGAGGTGATGAAGGACCTTCTTCCTCAGCTCTGTCCTCAGCTCTCTCTTCAACTCTCTCTTCTGCATCCTTAATCCAACCACCATCAATTCTAATGAATCCCATGCAGTGAAAAGTGTGTTGGTTGATGGTGTCAGAGTGAGAAAGCCTAGCTGATGCCTCCCCTTCAAAACTAACTCCAAACCTCCTGAATACCAGTGTGAGGGCCATACCAAAAGGCAGATGTGCCTTGGATCTATTCAGTGTTTCTCTCATGGCCTCAATCATTAAAGCTGGGAGGTTTAGGGGGGTTTGGGTGATCACATGAAACATGATGCATATGTCTTAGCCTGAAAGGAGGTCATGTCTACCACTTCTTGGGAAGAAAAGCTTTGTAACCAATTGATGTAGAATTCTCATTTCAATTGACAGGATCTTGGCTTCCAATTTATTTAGGCTTCCTGAGTAGGTTCCTCCTAAAATCACATCAATCCCTTCTTCCTTCACTGGGAGTTCCATGTTTGAATATCCCTCACAGGGAAAATGAAGAATTTCTCCCAAAATAATAGGATCTAAGCATATATCAATTTCCTTAACAGTAGATGTTACTATTCCATTGCCATAGTGCAGATTCAGATAAAACTCTCTAACCAAATCTACATATGTAACTTCTTTAAGTGAACAGTAAAACCCCCAACCTTGGTTTTTGATCTTTGAACCAATGGAGAAACCCTCTTTTTCAAAAAATCTGAAGTCAACATTTTTGTCGGTTTCTACCTTTCTGACAGAGAGTGGAATTTTACTAGGGCTGAAAGGAGACTGAGAGGAACCTGGAGCAGATGCTGAAGCAGGAATGGGAGCAGAAGAGGTCTGAAAAGCTTGTCTTTTCTTGTGCACACCCTCTTCCAGCTCACGGACCGATTTCCTTCTTTGAGGGAGTTTCATTTTTGGAGCCATTCTAACCACAAGAGCAAGCAAGGAGACTTGAAAGATCAAATGGGTGAGGAGAAGGAGGGTTATTAGGGGATGGAAAGGGATTTTTGGAGGAGAGAAATCCTGATTTGGAGAAGAATGGTGGAAGCTAGGGCACGCTCCAACCGCTCCAATCAAGGGAGAAAAATGTGAAAAGCTCCTTTCCCAAGGGGCGACTTGAGGTGAAGAGGTGATGGGAGAAGGATCTTGGACTAAAACCTTGGATTTGGAGAGAAAGAAGATGAGGACTACGGGTTTTGGAGGGAGGAAGACGAAGATGGAGGGGTCGGCTCATGAACGGGTTTTTAATTAAAAAGAGATGAACCCGTGGGATGTTGGCCAAAAATTGCAAGTATGCCATTGGGTCGACCCTAGGGGGTCGACTCATGATTCATAAAATTTCAGGAAAATTATGAATAAATTTTAAAAAAATTTAGAATTCTGAGAGAAGAATTTTTGCTCAATGACAAGTTGTGAGAAGGATAATCTTGAGCTTTTAGGTCCAAGAGAGATGATGAAAATTGAGCTCAAAAAAATTTTGACATCGATTCCTTGGAATTAGAGAGATATTTAAGCAAATGGATCAAGAATTCCTAGATCTCTCCTAATTTCACAGAATCTATCTTCACTTAGGGCCTTTGTAAAGATATCGGCTAATTGATTTTTAGTGCAAACATAGTCAAGAATTATATCTTTATTTTGAACATGTTCTCTTATAAAATGATGTCTGATTTCAATATGTTTAGATCTTGAATGTTGAATTAGATTTTTAGTAAGATTTATGGCACTAGTGTTATCACATCTTATGGGTGTTTTATTAAGTTTGATACCAAAGTCTTCGAGTTGTTGCTTAATCCACAAGATTTGAGCATAACAACTTTCGGCTGTAATGTATTCAGCCTCAGCCGTGGACAGTGCTACCAAATTTTATTTCTTGCTAAACCAGGAGATTAGGTTAACTCCAAAAAATTGGCAGGTTTCACTAGTACTTTTTCTATCTAATCTACATCCAGCAAAATCAGTATCTGAATATCCTATTAAGTCAATTAATGAATCCTTAGAGTACCATAATCCTAGAGTTTGAGTTCCATTTAAATATCTAAGGATTCTTTTAACAGCATTCAAGTGAGACTCTTTAGGATTAGATTGAAATCTAGCACACAGACAAACACTAAACATGATATCAGGCCTACTTGTAGTTAAATATAATAGAGAGCCAATCATACCTCTATAATATTTTAAGTCTACACATTTACCTTCTTCATCCTTGTCAAGCTTACATGAAGGGCTCATGGGTGTGCCAATTACTTTGGAGTTCTTCATTCCAAATCTTTTGAGTAATTTCTTGATGTACTTGCTTTGGGTGATGGAGATTTCTTCCTTTGTTTGTTTGATTTGGAGTCCGAGGAAGAATATAAGTTCTCCCATCATGCTCATCTCGAACTCCCCCTGCATGAGCTTAGCAAAGTCTTGACAAAGAGATTCATTAGTAGACCCAAAAATAATGTCATCAATATATATTTGTATAATTAATATATCATTTTGATTTCTTTTAATAAAAAGGGTTGTGTCTACATTACCTCTTGAAAAATCATTATTTAGTAAAAATTTGCTTAGCCTATCATACCAAGCCCTAGGTGCTTATTTCAAACCATATAGAGCTTTATTTAATTTAAAAACATGATTAGGAAAAGCATGATTTTCAAAACCTGAGGGTTGTTCCACATAGACTTTTTCAGCAATATATCTATTCAAAAATACACTTTTGACATCCATTTGAAATAATTTAAATTTCATAAAGCAAGTATATGCAAGTAGAAGTCTAATGGCCTCTAATCTAGCAACAGGTGCAAAGGTCTCATCAAAATCAATTCCTTCTTCTTGATTATAACCTTTAGCAACCAATCATGCTTTATTTCTTATTACATTTCCATGTTCATCTAATTTGTTCCTAAAGACCCATTTTGTGCCAATTATTGAATAATTTTTAGGTCTTGATACTAAAGTCCATACATTATTTCTTTCAAATTGATTAAGTTTTTCTTGCATTGCATTAATCCAATTATAATCATTTTCAGCTTCTTCAATAGTTTTTGGTTCAAGATGAGAGACAAAAGCACAATAATTAAATACATCTTTAAGTGAAGAACGAGTTTTTACCCCATGCATAGGATCACCAATAATTAGCTCTTTAGGGTGATTGTGAACATACCTCCATTCCTTGGGTAGGTCATTTGTACCTTGAGGTTGTTCTTGATATTCTTCACCTGCCTCATCCTGTTTGTCTTCATGTTCCTCATCATCTTGAATTGTTGAATCTTTCAGAGTGATCTCCTTCATTCCATCTATAAGAGGATCTGCATCATCAATACCTTCATTCTTCCTTGAAGGAAGATCGTTAGATTCATCAAAGACAACATGTATCGACTCCTCTACTACTAAAGTTCTTTTGTTAAAAACTCTAAAAGCTTTACTAGTGGAGGAGTAACCAAGAAAGATTGCTTCATCTGATTTTGCATCAAATTTTTTAAGTCTTTCTTTATCATTATTTAATACAAAGCATCGGCAACCAAAAACATGAAAATATGCAATATTAGGTTTTCTTTCTTTCCAAAGCTCATAGGGGGTTTTCTTTAAAATTTGTCTAATCAAAGCACGATTTAAAATGTAACATGCTGTGTTAATAGCTTTCGCCCAAAAGTATCTTGGAAGGTTGCTTTCACATAGCATGGTACGGGCCATTTCTTCTAGGGTTCTATTTTTCTTTTCTACTACCCTATTTTGTTGGGGTGTCCTAGGTGCAGAGAAGTTATGGCCTATTCCTTTTTCATCACAAAATTTTTCAAAATCTTGATTTTCAAATTCAGTTCCATGATCACTTCGAATATTTTGAATTGAAAATCCTTTCTCATTAGTGACTTTTCGATAAAATTTAGTGAAAACTTGAAAAGTTTCATCTTTGTGTCCCAAAAAAAAAACTCAAGTAAAATGAGAGTAATCATCTATAATTACAAAACCATATCGTTTTCCTCCTAGACTAGTAGTTCTAGTAGGTCCAAATAAGTCCATATGCAAAAGCTCTAAAGGTCTAGAGGTTGAAATGATATTTTTGGATTTAAATAAAACTCTTGTTTGTTTACCTAGTTGGCATGCATCACAAATTCTATCCTTTTCAAAATTCAATTTTGGCAAACTAAGAACTAATTCTTTCTTAATTAATTTTAAAAGTGAATGCATGCTAATATGTGCAAGCCTACGATGCCAAAGCCAACTAGTCTCATTAATTTTAGCATTCAAGGATACTAGGCATTGCATGTTTATTTTGGATAGATCATTTAAATCTACCATATAAACATTACCATGTCTGTCTAATAAATTTAATGCCATCATTAATAGGACCAGTTACAATGCAAACAGAAGATTCAAAAACAACTTTATATCTTTTGTCACAAAATTGACTAATGCTCAGTAAATTATGCTTTAAACCATCTACTAACAAAATATTTTCAATGTATTTGGAGGGAGTGATTCCAATATTACCTATACCGATGATCTTTCCTTTGTCATTGTCTCTAAAGGTGACCATCCCTCCATTCTTAGCATCAAGAGTGATGAATTGGGATTCATCACCAGTCATGTGTCTCGAGCATCCGTTATCAAGATACCATTTTCTGTTTCCACCTTGGGATGCTAGACACACCTACAAGCAAAAGTCAAGTTTTTATTTTAGGTACCCAAGCTTTCTTGGGTCCTTTTTGGTTAGTCATAATGGTTCCTTTTGGAACCCATATTTTCTTTATATTTGAGTTTGCAGACTTGTTAGAGAAGCAAGTGTATGACTTATGTCCTACTCTACCACATTTGAAGCAAGTACTATTAGAGAACTTGTTATTTGAAGAGTTTACATAGATATTTTTCAGATACTTTTATTTCTTCAAAGGGTTATAGCCAAGTCCAGCCTTGTCATACATGACTTTTTGATTATCAAGAATCATATTAAGTTTATTTGAACTCAAGGTGAATTTTTCTACTATTGATTTTAGCTTGGCAATTTTATTCTTTAAACTTTGATTTTCTTGAAGCAGGGTGGATTTTTCAATTAAAATACTTTCATGTTGTTTCAATAAAGATTGATTTTTTGATTTTAGATCTTTATTCTTCATCCCTAGTTTCTTTAATTCATCAACTAAATCATAAAAAGCTTCATGTAGTTCTTCAAATGTAAAGTCACTAGGAGTTTCGAAAATTACCTCATTTTCATGTGCCATAAGGCACAGGTTGGCTTGTTCAGTCGAGTTTTCCTCTTCGGAGCTTGAGTCATCACTCGCACTCCAAGTGGCAATCATGGCCTTCTTCTTGTACTTCTTGGGACCCTTCTTCAGTTGTGGACATTCGAACTTGAAGTGTCCCGGCTTCTTGCATTCGTAGCAGATAAGGGGTTGGTCTTTCTCTTTTTCTTTGCTCTGTTCCCCTTTTGTGAATGGCCTCTTCCTCATCCCTTGTTTCCTTTTTCTCAAAATTTTTTTGAATCTTCGGGTAATGAGTGCCATCTCTTCATTTTGTTCTTCATCTTCAGTGTCATCAGTTTCTTCATCTGGTGGAGCTGTGAATTTGAGGGCAATTATTCTCTTCTTTTTGACTTCTTCCTCTTGATGTTGCTTCATGCTCAGCTCATGAGTCATCAATGATCCAAGAAGCTCTTCAAAGGGTAGAATGTTCAAGTCCTTGGCTTCTTGGATGGCGGTCACTTTGGCTTCCCAAGTTCTTGGTAAGGACCTGAGAATCTTTCTTACAAGCTCACTGTTAGTATAGGACTTACCAAGACTCTTTAAACCATTTATAATATCAGTAAAGTGAGTAAACATTTCAGTTATGGACTCATCATGCTCCATTTTAAATAATTCATATTTATGCACAAGCATGTTGATTTTAGACTCCTTTACTTGATTGGTTCCTTCATGGGTTACTACTAACCTATCCCATATTTCTTTAGCAGACGAGCAAGTAGAAATGCGATTAAATTCATTAGCATCAAGAGCACAATAAAGAACATTCATAGCTTTAGCATTTAATTGGGTCATTTTCTTATCAACCTCATCCCATTCTTTCTCGAGTTTGGCTGATTCCACACCATCTATACTTTTAGTGGGTGTGTGAGGACCATTCACTATGATACTCCACATATCATAGTCGAGTGCTTGAATGAATATTTTCATCCGAGCTTTCCAATAGGTGTAATTAGACCCATTGAAAAGTGGAGGTTGGTTGGTGGATTGCCCCTCGGCTAGAGAAGTGCCGACTTGAGTTGCCATAGATCTTTGGCTCTTTGATTGTTTAGATCAAAGTAGGGCTAGAGCACCGGACTCTGATACCACTTGTTGCCCAGCTATGCAACCCAAGAGGGAGGGTGAATTGGATTTCTAAAAATTTTAAGCTTAACTTATGACTTATGAAAAATGTTTGATAATAGCTAAATAAATAGGGAGAGTAAAATTAATTCAAGGCTAATGACTAAAAGCAAGAATGCAAGAGAATAATGAAGAGTTAAAGAAGAGCAATTAGGCACACCACAAATAAAAGGATTTATAGTGGTTCGGTGCCAACCTTGCACCTACATCCACTCTCCAAGCTCCTACTTGGAAATTTCAATCCACTAATCTTGTATTCAACCCGAATACAAACATCGAAAACTTTGACTCTAACTATCCCAAGCTAGACCACTTATTTTTTGGGTACAAGCCAACCCAATACACTCCGATTCTAGGTTCGGATCAACCTTCTCTTATTTTAGAACCTTTTCAAAATAAAAACAATAACTCAAACAAAGTATAACAATGAATAGCACAAGTAAGTACAAAGAAAGCTCCTTTAATGAGCGTATGATGCTTTAAACACACTTTACTCAAAGAGAAGAAGACTCTTTTTGATTTCCTCAAGGTGGTTGGAGACTTGAATGTGCACTTGAGGAGTTGGTGAGCTTGGATTAAAGGCTTCTTGAATGCTTTGAGTGAGCTCTTGCTTAGGGCTGAAAAGTTTGCTTGAAATTCCTTTTTCAAAATTTCTCTTCTTGATTCTTCTTTTTGATTTCCACCTTGTTGTCCCTTTTATAGCTTCAAAAAATAGTAAAAAATATTCTAGGCTAAAATAGAGCCGTTAGACCACATTAAATGAGCATTAAAAGTATTTAAAATGGGTTAAAAACTAGCCGTTGTAGAAAAATCCCGTCACAGGGGTCGACTCATGGGTCGACTCATGCCTGAGGGTCGACTCATGGGTCGACCTCTGTGGAAAAACATCAGAGAATCGAACGGGATGCAAGGTTCTGTAATTTTTGGCCTAAAAATAGCAGGGGTCGACTCATAGGATCGACTCATGCCTGGGGGTCGACCCCATGGGGTCGACTCACAGGGTGTGCCAATAAAAAATCTGCATGCCAATCAGCTCATTGTGCCATGAGTTGACTCATGGGTCGACTCATGATTTTCAAACATGCATATCTTTCAAAATACAAGTCCAAAAATAATAAAATTTTCACCAATGGATCACAAATCTTTTGTTCTATCATTTGATGCTTTCAAATCAGGGTTTTGGTAAAATTATAATTTTGCCCCTGAAGAGCAATAAGTCTTTTTCAAGTGAAAATCATTAGTACTCCTTCAAATGCTTTGTAATCATCAAAATCAATCTAAGGAGCAACAATTGTATCTAGTGAAGCCTAGTAGTATTCGATATACCATATTGACTGTCCATGGTAGGAGAGCATTGTGGCGTAGTCGACGGTAACCTAGCAATTTTTTGTTTCGATGATCATTTATACAGTTTTATTCTCTTTTAACATATAAAATTTTGAAGGCATATCAATTGTTTATGATGTATGTATCATGAGTATCAAAGCTAATTTTTCTGTTTCTCCACCGTTAGTTGGATTACCCACTCACTGGGATTAGTGTCTCACTATGTGTTTTCTTTTCCTTTTCTTTTTCTTTGGCAGGCTTAAGGCATTATAGCTCAGCATAGTAGTTGCATCTTCGACACTCATTCTAATAGAGGTTGGTCATGTCAGCTAAGGGAAGGAGTACTCATTTTGGTCATATTGGCTTAGGAAAGAGTATCTTTTCTTTTGATCATGCTAGCTAGTATGAGAAGCATTTGGGGTTGTATTTTATATTAGGTTATATTTTGGGTTGAGCTTGTACAAACTAAAAGAAAGTGAAAATGAAATATACTTTAAACCTGGTGTAAAGGTTATGAATGATAAATGGAAACCTAGTATTTCTCTACAACTATGTTAGATGATTGAGACTTGACTTTAACTTGAAGTTGTGTTGATTGTTGAATAATGTGTGTATGGTATTTAAATAGAATTGTGATAGATTGAGTGTTTAAATAGAGCTGTGGCAGGTTGTAGTAAATGGCCAGGGTTTAATAGTGTCTTGTGAACCACAGCACGATATGCTACCAAAACTCTATCTGGTTGCCACACCTTTGCCCGGACTAGGGAGGGCTATGACAAGAGATATAAGAGAAACAAGGGAATAAAAAGAAAAATACTATTCAAGTAAGAAAGTCAGGTTTCAAGCATTTATTGTTCTTCAAGAGTGTTCAACCACTTCCAATCAATTCCTCTTAACCTTTCTAAAAAGTAAATTCAAGAAAAAGTTAAGAGCATTTAGTGCAAGCAATTAAAGCTTCTTCAAACAAACTCTAACGAGAATAAATTAGCCAAATAAAGGGTTTCATTGTTGTATAATTTTTTTTTTCTAAAATTTTTGTAACAAATGTCAGAAGGGTTGAAACTTGAAGGGAAGGTTTGATCCAAACCATGAATTGGATTGGAAGCCTTAGGGTAAGGTCCATCAAGATTCTGATTCATTGACCTAAGAAAAACCAATTGGGTTATTTGTGATCTCGGTGAAAACAAACCTATTGTATTCTACTAGAATATAGTGAAATTCCCAAGGAATCATTTGGCAAGTGGACGTAGGTGCTTAGGGTGCACTGAACCATTATAAAATTTGCTGTATTTGTGTGTGTGCTTTATATTTATCTCTATTTTATATAGTTCAATTTGAATTCACTGCACATATTTGTTTAAAATTTTAATAATCCAATTCATTCCTCCCTTTTGGATTATCTAGCTGGGCAACAAGTGGTATCAGAGCTGGATACTCAGCTAGAATTTGATCTAACAATCAAGAGAAAAGATCATCGCAACTCAACTGAGAGGTTCATCTACTGAAGGACAATCAACAAATAGGCCATCGCTTTTCAATGATTCCAACTATGCCTATCGGAAGGCTCACATACACATTTTCATTCAAGCTCTTGATTATGATATGTGAAGTATCATAATCAATGGGCCGCATACATCCACTGTTATAGTCGATGGCATTGCTTCACCTAAATCTGAAAAGGATTGAGATGAAGTGGATAGAAGACTAGTCCAATTAAATGCCAAGGCTATGAATGCATTGTATTGTGTCTTAGATGTAAATGAGTTTAACCAAATTTTCACATGCAATTCAGCAAAAAAAAATTTGGATAGATTTGAAGTGATGCATGAAGGTACAAATCAAGTTAAGAAATCAAAAATTAATATGCTGATACATCAATACGAACTTTTCAAAATGGTACCTAGTGAATCTATCACTAAAATTTTCATACAATTTATTAATATTATTAATGGACTTAAAAGCCATTGTAGGGCTTATTCTAATAGTGATTTGGTGAGAAAAAATTTTAGATCTTTGTCAAAATCTTAAAAAGCAAAAATAACTGCTATTTAAGAGGCAAAGGGCTTGAATAAGCTACCACTAGAAGAGCTGATTGAGTCCCTGATGACTCATGAACTTGCCATGAAGCAGCACAATGAGGAGAAAGATTGAAAGAAGAAGACAATCACCGTCAAATCTACTATAGTTGATGAAGGTGATGAGGAGTCATCTGAAGATGATGAAGATATAGCCCTAATCATCAGAAAATTCAAGAAGATCATAAGAAGAAGAAGACAAGGGTTCAAAAAAAGACCAATGGCTAAAGGGGAATCAAGCAAGAATAAAGATAAGAAAAAGGAGCAGCCACTTTGCTACAAGTGTAAAAAGTCGGGACACTTCAGAGCTGAATGTCCAACACTAAAGAAAGCTTTCAAGAGAACCAAGAAAAAGGAAATAGTCGCCACTTGAAGCGACAGTGATAATTCTATCTCAAAAAAAGAGGATCAAGATGTTGTGAACTTGTGCTTAATATCACAAGATGAAGAGGTAACCCCGGAACTATCCTCAAATTTTACTTTTGAAGAACTCTGCATTTCATGAGTTAATTTATGAACTCAAAAAAAGTAGTATGAAGAACAAAGATTTGAAAAATAAAAATACTTCATTAACCAAAGAGAAAGAAGAAGCATTGCAAAACAACAAAATATTGTTAAAAGAAAATCAAGTTCTAAAAAATGTAATAAAAAGACTAAAATCTTTAGTTGACAAACTCACATGTAGTTCTAAAAAATTACAAATGATCTTGAATAGCCAAAAAGGAGTTTATGATAAAACTGGAATTGGCTATAAAATAAAGAACAAACAAAAGATGTTAAAAAAAATTCTTTACTAAGCCATCATCCTCACACATAAACTATCACATCACTTGTTTCAGCTATAGTAAAGTAGGGCACAAAGCACATACTTATAATTTTAGAAAATCTAATGGAAAAATAGTCAAGAAGATTTGGATTCCAAAAGGAACCATAATTACCAACCCTAAAGGACCCAAAAAAATTTGGGTACTTAAAATAGCTGCATGATTATTTTGCAAGAATATCTTGCAACCAATGGAGCTAAAAGAATATGGTATTTGGACAGTGGCTGTTCAAGACATATGATAGGTGATAAGAATCAATTTATTACCTTAGAAAGAAAGGAAGGAGGTGAAGAAAAACTTTTGTCCGATCAGATCGGATGCCAGAAAGAAGGAAGAGATTTTTAATTTAAAAATTTTCATAACTCTTATGAAAGTTACCTCGATGCGCAGCGACAAAATGATCGAGATTGATTGATTTCTGAAGATCGTTGCTTCGTGAGATCCAGATGTCCAGACCCTCTACTTCACTCGCATGACAAGCAATGTAGAAGAGAGGGATGAAGAACTCTTCAAGAGGGAAGGAAAAGAGAGCCTTGAGATATGATCTCGAAGTTAGGATGAAGCTTACATGCAACCACACCAAGAGGAGGGAGGACGCCCAAAGGATAACACTCCCAAAGAGAGGATGCCCAAGGGGAGGATGGCTTGATGGGTTGCTTGATCAATTGCTAGATTGATTTCTCCTTCTCTGAACTCCTCCTTAAATAGATAAGAGGTCCTAAATCAAATCAAATATCTTCATGGGTTAGGAATAGGACTCTCCCAGTTTGAATCAAATTCAAACTTCCTAAACCATGAGGATTCCTAAAGAAAGTAAGAGAGGTGCCAACTTGCACATCTCTCCCTATGCAGCATGCCCAAGGGGACCCCTCCATCTTGATCAGCCAAAAGGTGAGAGAATATCATAAAAAATATAGCTATCAAGTTTGGTTCAAATTTAGATTCAATTCAAATCTAATTTGAATCCAATTCAAACCAAATTCAAAAAAGCTGCTAATCCTCATCTATTTAAGATTTAGATCCAAGTCCAACTTAGATAATTAACCCAATTTAGCCTTAATAAAATCAAACCCAATTAAATTAGATCTGATCTAAAATAATTCAATCTCGAAACCAACTCTTATATTTTCTTAGATCATAAATTCGATCAAATTCATCTCTGAAATTAAATATGTGCCTCATGTGCAGTGCTATCTGGACATAGTCAGTGTTTAATTCTATATGATTCATAACTTAATTCTCAATTAAGTAAATCTTTATATTCAATCAAGTCTCATACTTTCAAATTGAACATATAGATATTAGGTCAATTTTTTTCTACGTTGTTTAACTTTGTGCGGAACTCCATAGGTTCAAGCACTAAGCTGATAGTATCGGAATCCCTTTCTATACTAATCGAGGTGACTTCTAGTAATGATACCCGATGTCTGGATAAGTTGAATATTTGCAAAGCAACATTCAAGAACCTCAGTATATGGTTATCGCATAATTCATCCCTTTAACCTTAATGCTCAAGACCTAAGGTATAAACTGTCAATCATGGATTAGTTATCCACATTGTATTTTAATCTTTTTCGAATCCTATGACAGATCATATGAATTATCCTAGCCAAGATTTTACTGGATTGAGATACAGTAATGCATTAACTCCTGTAATCTAAAGGGGTTAATCCCATCTTGACTCACACATCGACTTCACAAGTACTTGATTGTCCTAGTTGCCTTCTGTCACTGTATTAAAAATACAGATAGTCTAGCATCAAAATATAGTGCATTGCTTGCAAGTCACCATGGTGATCTCTGATCAGAGAGACACTTATGTCCATATTCTTTGTGAGCTACTCTTGACAGCAGAGCACTCCACAGGTGAGTCATTGTTCGATGATGATGTACTCCTACATCTCATCTGTATGCCATACCAGTATCTCTACACTCTTTGGTTAAGAGGACAACCAATCCATATAGCACAAATGATTTATACTCGATAAGCATTATTGTCCTTGTTAATAATGTATCATTCGATCGCGAATAAGTTTAAGAACTATTCGATAAATCCTCTTTTATTGATTATATTATAGTTCTAAGGACTTCATTATAACACAAGAGTTCAAATGAAGATGCACTTTTATGATAAACTTGCCAAAATAATCTTTATTCATTAATAATTCATATATAAATTATAAAGAGCTTAATCATGTACAGATAGATAATTGACTTTAGGACATATTTTCTAACAACTTTCACTTGGACTAAAGCCAATCATGATTGTATCTAATATCCATCTTCTATTTGTGGTCATCGAACTCTTTGGTCTCAAGAGCTTTAGTGAATGGGTCGGCCAGATTTTTTTTTCTATCAATCTTCAGTAACTCAACATCACCTCGATCGACAATCTCACAGATAAGGTGATAGCGATACAGAATATGTTTGGTTCTTTGATGGGACTTGGATTCCTTGGCTTGAGTGATGGCACCAGTACTATCACAATACAGTAGAACTGAACCTTCAACTGAGGGAACTACTTCAAGTTCACAGATGAACTTTCTCAACCAAATAGCTTTCTTTGCAACATCGGATGCTGCAATGTATTCTGCTTCGCATACTGAATCAGCTACTATGTGCTACTTGAAACTCTTCCAACAGATCGCTCCACCATACAAAGTGAAAATATAGCTAGATACACTTTTGCTGTCATCATGATCTGACTGAAAACTAGAATCAGTATATCCCATAAGTTGAAAGTCAGTATCTCCACAGATTAACCATTGGTCTATAGTATTTCTCAAATACTTAAGGATTGTCTTTATGACTTTTCAATGGTTCTCGTCCAGATCAGACTGATACCTACTCACTACCCCTAGCGAGTAGGCCACATCCGACCTTGTACATATCATAGCGTATATGATAGATCCCACTATGGAGGCATATGAGATTCTACTCAAATGCTCTCTCTTGAAGATTTGTTGGGCAATCTCTTTTAGAGAGAGTAATTCCTTAACCTATCGGTAGATAGCCAAAGGCAGCTTGCTGTTGAGTTATAGTCTTTAAGATATGGGACTTAGGTGGAGAACCTCAGTTAAACAAACTAGTAATCTAATCAGTCATCTAATCTTTGGTTTTGCTACCGGACTTATCAACTAGCAAGTAAACTACCCCCCTGAAATCTAAGTAAGGGGTTGGCCGCCTTTCGAGCTAGGAGTTGAACCAAGGCCACTATTCCTTCTTGGAATTTTTCATGCTGAATTATTTTAGAATGGTATCAATGTACGTGGATTGAAATAATCTAAGTAATCTTTTAGATCTATCTCTATAAATTTTCATCCCAAGGTTGTAGGATGCTTCTCTCAAATCTTTCATGAGAAATTATGATGATAGCCACAGCTTTACACTTTATAAACCAGGGATGCCATTTTCTATTAAGAGTATGTCATCTACATACAATGCACAAAAATGACTACAAAATCATTAGCCTATTTATAGACACAGGGCTCCTCTCTATTCTTAATGAAGCCATACATTTTGATCATTTTATCAAAATACATGTTCCAACTCCGAGAAGCTTACTTCAGTCCATCAATGGATCTATTTAGCATGCATACTTTAGATTTATCTGTGGATGTAAATCCTTCAGATTGTATCATACACACCTCTTCTTCCAACTCTCCATTAAGGAAAGTAATTTTGACATCCATATATCAGATCTCATAATCTAGGTGTGCCGCTATAGCAAGCATAATCCGAATGGACTTGAGTATTGCCACAGGAAAAAATATCTCGTTATAGTCAATACCATAACATTAATGATATTCCTTGGCAACTAGACGGGCTTCATAGGTCTCTACCTTTCTGTCTGCTCCTTTTTTTCTTTTGAAGACCCATTTGCACCCTATGAGTTTAATCCCTTCGGATGGATCCACAAGTATCCATACACCATTGATCTCTAAGGATTTCATTTCAAATTTTATGGCATTTAACCATTTCTCAGAGTCGGATGTTTGCATGGCATCCACATAGGTAATCGGATCCTTGTCATTCTCATCTAGTTTAATAGAATCATCATCCTGGATCAAAAAACTATAGTATCTATCCGATTGATGCGGTACTCTATTGAATCTTCTTAATGGCACCTCTATAGCAAGCTCCAAATTTGATTCTCCAATCAAATTTAGTTTTGTATTTCTACTTAAAGGTGTCTGATTTTCTACCTCATAAATTTTATCAAGTTTGATCTTAGTGGGCATTAGTTCCTTCTCTAAGGAACTCTCTTTCTCAAAAAAACTGTCCTGTTACTGACAAACACCTTTTATTCTTCAGAGAGATAAAAATAGTATCCTTTTATTTTCTTTGGATACCTTATAAATAAGTACTTATCGGACTTAGATTCAAGCTTATCTATCTTTAAATGTTTGACATAAGTCAGACTTTCATAAATCCTAAAGTATCAGAGTTGAAAGAATAGTACCCTACAAACCAATCGCATGGGAATGCGAAGAAATTTTTTTTTATTTTTTTCCTACTCATTTGCATGATATTAGTTATTTTTTTTATTTATGAGGTATTGTATTTTATCATTTGCTGCATCATATTTTTTTTATGATTATGATAAACCCCATAGATTAGGACAATGATTTTAGGGCTATGATGAGATCATGCCAGTGAAACCTAAAATCTTGATAGCCTCAATCTAAAATATTTTCAATCTTTGGATTATCGAGTTGGAGATCGATGATATCGATAAGACTGATACATCCTATGTATGCTCAATGGAGAGGGTGGTTGATCTCACAATCACTTGTATGGTGACACTAATACAAAGATGTAGGTGCTTATTAGAGAATGAGTTCACTGAACTGACCTGTAGGAAGAATATCTGATGGAGCCTTACAATATGTCAACAAATGATTCTTCAGTGAAAGTGGTGCATGTGATCCTTTGACCTGAGATCACCATGGTATCTTATGTACATACACCCTTACTTTGGTTTATTCCCTAGCACACTACTTTGAGATGTGTGTGAGATATTCTGGGTATGGTAAAGTGTGCATGAAGGTTGTGAGCGGTCAATAAGGAATCGATCACTC